>NW_004444046.1:5518912-5653278 GCF_000243295.1 Trichechus manatus latirostris | reverse complement strand
AAAACAGCCTGGTACTGGTACAACGACAGATACATTGACCAATGGAACAGAATTGAGAACCCAGATGTAAATCCATCCACCTACGGTCACCTGATCTATGACAAGGGCCCAAAGTCCATCAAATGGGGGAGAGTCTTTTTAACAAATGGTGCTGGCAAAACTGCATGTCCATCTGCAAAAAAAATGAAACAGGACCTATACCTCACACCATATACCAAAACTAATTCAAAATGGATCAAAGACCTAACCATAAACCCAAAAACTATAAAGTTCATAGAAGAAAAAATAGGATCAACGCTAGAGGTCCTAATACATGGTATTAAGAGGATACAAACCATAGCCAACAACACACAAACGCCAGAAGATAAGCTAGATAACTGGGATCTTCTAAAAATTAAACACTTATGCTCTTCAAAAGACTTCACCAAAGGAGTAAAAAGAGAACCTACAGACTAGGAAAAAATTTTTGGACAGTACAAGTCAGACAAACGTCTAATCTCTAAAATCTAGAAGAAAATCCAACACCTCTACAACAAAAAAACAAATAATGCTATTAAAAAATGGGCAAAGGAAATGAACAGACACTTCACCAAAGAAGACATTCAAGCGGCCAACAGACACATGAGGAAATGCTCGTGATCACTAGCCATTAGAGAAATGCAAATTAAAACCACGATGAGATACCATCTCACCAGGCATTACTGGCACGAATCAAAAACAATGGAAATAACAAATGTTGGAGAGGCTGCGGGGAGATTGGAACTCCTATGTACTGCTGGTGGGAATACATAATGATATTACCATTTTGGAAAATGATATGGAGCTTCCTTAGAAAGCTAGAAATAGAAATATCACACAATCCAGCAATCCCACTGCTAGGAATATATCCTGGAGAAATAAGAGCTATCACCCAAATAAACATATGCACATCCATGTTCACTGCAGCATTGTTCACAATAGCAAAAAAATGGAAACAACCTAGATGCCCATGAATAGATGAATGGATAAACAAACTATGGCACATACACACAATGGAGTATTATGCAATGATAAAGAACAATGATAAATTTGTGAAGCATCTCATAACATGGATGAAACTAGAGGACATTATGCTGAGTGAAATAAGTCAATCACAAAAGACAAATATTGTATGAGACCACTAGTGTAAAAACTCATGAAAAGGTTTACACACAAAAAGAAACAATCTTTGTTGATTATGAGGGAGGGGTGGGAGGGAGGGAATACTAAACGGTCAATAGATAAGTGGTAACTTTGGTGAAGGGTAAGGCAGTACACAATACTAGAGACGCCAGCACAACCTGTACAAGGCAAGGTCATGGAAGCTTCATAGACACATCCAAACTTCCTGAGGAACTGAACTGCTGGGCAGAGGGCTGAGGGGACCATGGTCTTGGTGAACATCTAGCTCAATTGGCATAACACAGTTTATAAAGAAAATGTTCTATATTCTACATTGGTGAGTAGCATCTGGCATCTTAAAAGCCTGTGAGCAGCCATCTAAGATACTCCACTGGTCTCAACCCTTCGGGAGCAAGGGAGAATGAAGAAAACAAGATACAAGGGAAAGATTAGTCCAAAGGACTAATGGACCACAGCTACCATGGCCTCCACCAGAGTGAGTCCAGTACAACTAGATGGTGCCCAGCTACCACCACTGACTGCTCTGACAGGGATCACAAGGGAGGGTCCTGGACAGAGCTGGAGAAAAATGTAGAACAAAATTCTAACTCACGAAATAAAGACCAGACTTACTGGCCTGACAGAGACTGGAGAAACCCCAAGAGTATTGCCCCAACCCCCCGACACCCTTTTACCTCAGTAATGAGGTCACTCCTGAGGTTCACTGTTCAGCAAAAATTAGACAGCCCCATAAAACAAAACGAGACCAACCGGGTACAACAGTCCAGGGACAAGGACTAGAAGGCAAGAGGAGACAGGAAAGCTGGTAATAGGGAACCCAAGGTCGAGAAGGGAGAGTGTTGACATGTCGTGGGGTTGTTAACCATTGTCATAAAACAGTAGGTGCAGTGTTTAATGAGAAACTATTCTATAAACCTTCATCTAAAGTACAATTTAAAAAAGTTTTAAAACAAACAAAAAACATTTAGCACAATACCTGTCCAAATACTCTTTAAATATTAGCAATCATTCTAACAGTATCAGGGAAAGGTTAGGTGGTGTAAGGAGAAGCAGAATGGACTCACGAACTGTGGATCTAATCTAGCTCTTTCATATATTACCTAGAGGCTGCTCAGTTTGTGAGAGTTCACTTGTTTACTGTGAAAGTTAGACAATGCATCTGAAGTATCTGTGTAAACTACAGAGCCGCAGAATGTGAGAAAACGGATTACTCCTAAGACAGCAGTACAAACTCAAAGGATCACATAAATGGAGCTGTGGGAGGCAAGTAGTTTCCTAGGTCACTGTCCAAGGTAAGAAAATGTGGTGAGTTGCGAAATGGATCTGTGAAAAAGGGTGTGTATCTCTTGGCCCCTAATCCTATTCAAGTCTCTATTGGCTCCAGGTCGATTCTGAACACAATCCAACCGCTCTAACGAGATACTGGACAAGCCCCAAACTCAATGGAACTCGTGTGCCATGGAAGGGGTGAGTTGGCCGAACAACTTTCGGGACCACAAAATAGGAGTCAGATCACACTTTGCCTCCACAACTCCGTAATAGCCACTGTTGTGAGTAGATTAGGTCATTTCATTACTGCTTTTTAGATCAAGGTTGTCTCAAGAGTTTCCACCCATGAAAGCATTGCTGACTCTGGCGGAGTCCCCTGTGACAGTCGCTGCCAGAATCTCACTAGGTGGTGGCTGGGGTCCCGCAGCGTGGAGCCAGGTAATAAAATACTGCATCTGGGCTCTTCTTCAAGGTACAAACATGGGTTCGAACCCCAAGGAGGGTCGCAACTTGGGCCAAAAGCTTGAACCCTAAGTTCCCTCAACGGCCACGCAGCGCACCCGCTGAATTCGCGCGCCTCGCGAGGTCTGACAACCGTCACATGACAACTGCCACGCACCTGAGGGCAGGGGCTAATGGGCGCATGGCTCTGACCCCGTTGGTCACCGTTAACTTCCCTGGGACCAGACCGCAGCGAACCTAGTAGTTTGACGGAGCAAGTTTCCTCGCGGGCAAGTTTATCCTCAACAACCGGACTCCTGAAAGTGCACTTCACGCCGGAAGTGTACTAATCCGCAGCACGTGGGGTTGCCAGGGCGCGCTTCATGTGACTGGGCGGGGCCTCGGGAACCATGTAGCCAATGGTAGACCGAGAGGGCAGTGCCTGTGACGCGCCTGGGGCCTATCCCGGAAGTGGGGCTGAGGTGGGGGCGGGAAAGGGCGGGAGGCTGGGGTGTGGAAAGTGTGGTGGCCCCCGCCCCGTGTTTTGGAGCTGCCGCGGCCGCCGCCGCCGCCTCAGCTGTTGTCGCCGCAGCTGTGGGGTCTGGCGCGGGTTAGCAGGCAAAAGGCGCTCTTTCCCCACTAAAAGGTGAGGACGTGGGGAGAAGCTGGTGGGGCTGGGACCGGAGCGAGGCAGGGCTGGGGATGGCGGCCGGAGCCGAGCCCTGACCGGAGGAAGGAGGGATAGGCGAACCGAGGCGAGTGCGGGACCCGCCGGGGCTCAGGCCCGTGCGGGGCCGGTGGGGCCGAGGGTCTGGCAGGACAGGGGGTGCCTGAGCAGCCGGGCGGTGGCACCGTGGGGCGGAGGGCGGGGTGCGCGCACGCTACCCGAGGGTCAGGTGCTGCCGGCCGGGTCCAGTTGTCCCTCATCCTTCGCGGGGACGTGCGGCTTGGGCTGGGTCCCCCGCAGAGAGGATCGTGGCGGCGGAGCTGGGTTGGGCCGCGCGGCGCGGGAAGGTCGCCGGCTGCTTCTGCGGTGGGGCCTTGGGTGCCGGGACCTGCTGCCCCTGGCGCGTCCCCTACCCCGCAGCGAGCTCCTCTGCGGTTTTCTTTCCCATCTCCCCCTCAAAGGATGGAAAAGTTCGTAGAGGCCGGAGTTTGAAAGTGCTGGCTAGTCTTGGGGTGGGGGGGTGTTCTATAAATGCAAAACTGATAGACCCATGATGCTTGGCACGTAACCTGTCTGAAATGATCCGTTTCCCTGCCTGCACGCCCGTTGTTAAAATGCAAATACAAACTTTGTGTAGTTCCCTCGGAAAAGCTACCATCTGTCTAGTCCACCATGGCGGATGAAGTTGATTTCACTACTGGAGATGCTGGGGCTTCCAGCACTTACCCTATGCAGTGCTCGGCCCTGCGCAAAAACGGCTTCGTGGTGCTCAAAGGACGACCATGCAAAATAGTGGAGATGTCAACTTCCAAAACTGGAAAGCACGGTCATGCCAAGGTAAGTGCCCTTCCAGGTCTATCTTTGGTGTTAACGTTGGGATTTTGATAATCTGTATTCCATTACAAATGATGAGATTTTTATACTTATAATTTTGTAATAAGCTCTATTTTCCACACACTGGGTGATCAGATACTACTTTGAATACTGAAAGGTACCATTTCTTTCTCGTACTCCCTTATAATGTTTTATTACTGGAAACCAAAACTTTCTTGAATCCTAGTGAGGTAAAAGATCTATTCAGTAGTGGAAGACCAGAACGGAAATAATGAGAATGTCATGCATTGTGAAGAATGTAACCAATGTCCCTGAACAATTTGTGTAGAAATTGTTGAATAGGAAACTAAACTGCTCTATAAACCTTCACCGAAAACAAAATAAAATATCATTTAAATAGGAAAAAAAAAGATTCATTCAGTTTACAGATGAGAAGATCTAACAGTTCTAAGAAACCTAATTTAGTTTTTCTTATCTACTCTCATAACTGAATTACTGGACTCTCTGATTTGGGGTCTTGATAAGTCATGATACTGTTTAGTTGTTTACTGTTTCTGAGTTTCTGTAACTATTACTTTTTTAAGAAAATAAAATTAGATGACCTTGAAAGGTGAAGAAAGAATATGTCATAATCAGCGTTGGTATTGTGCTCTAATGTTGTATGTATTGAGTGATACACTTGGCAGAGACTGAACAGGTCTCCTGTTCTCCTTCTCTATTAGGTTCACCTTGTTGGAATTGATATTTTCACGGGCAAAAAGTATGAAGATATTTGTCCTTCTACTCACAACATGGATGTTCCAAATATTAAGAGAAATGATTATCAAGTAAGTACTAATTTTTTTTAGAATGATACTTGCTTCTTAAAGGTGCACATACTTTCGACTATCAGTTGTAATCTGTTAAGAGTGGGTTTGTAAGTTTTTTCAATCATTAGGCACCACCCATCTTAGAAACAGGAGAAATAGATAGTGATGTTTCATACTTGTGCTGTAGGATTATTACTGGTTTGTGATTTTTTTTAAAAAACATTCTTGCATTTTTAAAAACTTGAGCACTTAGTATTTCTTAGAGCAGGTGACTACATACTGTGACTGAGTAAATCCAGTGTTTAGTAAAATGACTATTCTGTCTGTTGTAAAATATTCCAAATTTAGATAACTCCCTCCTGGATGTTTTATTTCTTCTCACTGATCAGACCTAAGACTCTGAAGAAACTATTGAAATTCATATTCCCACCAACAAAGTTTGTGTATTATTGGATGTGAGTCAGTTTGTTATTCTTAAATAATAAGCTGAAAGCCATAAACATGAGGGGTAAAGTACATGGTCACTGAATATGGTGAAGAAAATACAAAACTATATTTTGTATTTATTTAGTAACCATGCTGTAACCTTTTGTTAAATTATAGGTATAAACTTCAAACTTTAGTTCCAGTTATACATTTGGATAGGTCATGTATAATCATAGGTTTTTATTGTTTGGAGTATTGACGATAACTAAATAATTGATCTCCTGGGATATAGGAGCCAGATTAATCATAACTAATGCCTTTGTTGAAAGTCTTCAGTTTCCGTAGCAAGCATACCATATATAGAGAACTCTTTTCTGTTCATATTACATAGTGAAAAATAACAAGATTGACACTTAGGTTTGTTTTATCCAATTTGAACTGATTTCGTTCTATACCTTATATTGTATAAGATTTTAAAGAATGTTGTCATCATCTGCAACCACCCAGCTATTTCCTTTTACTCTTTGTCCATATGCAAACATATTTTTGCATTGTTTTAATCATAGTAAGCAGTTTTATATTTTCACTTTCCCACTGACAAATGTTTTCTAGGTCGTTTTGGAGTCTATGGAGAATTTGAATTGTCTTAGTATAATAACAGCAAGTGGATTTTTTAGTCAAGCAGTTCTGGGTTTAGATCTAGTTCTGCCACTTTGTAGCTAGATGACCTTGGACAAATTTCTCAACCTCTCTGAGCCTCTGTCTTCCCATCTACAAAAGAGGAATAATGTTTTGAAGGTTAAATGAGTAAACATACTCCACAAGTACCTCATAAGTAGATACATACCAAAAACTAGTTTCTTTTCTGCTCCTCCTATTCCCGTAAAAACTTCCACTTCATTATTCTACTGTTATTGAGATACCTAATCTGGTAGGTAGGCTTGACACATATACCATTGCCATCAAGTTGATTCCGACTCATAGCAACTCCATAGGGTTTCCAAGGCTCTAATCTCTATGGAAGCAGACTGCCACATCTTTCTCCCAAGGAGCCACTGGTGGTGGGTGTTTAATAAACATTTGCTAAATGCATATGTGATTATTCAGTGTGGCACATATGTATTACAGCATGCTAAGGCTGAGTATAGAATTTTCTTACGCCAAAAATGGGTTTCTCTGTTTTCATTCCTAAAATGTGAGTACTTTGAATGTTCAATGTTAGAATGCTTTTGCCTGTTGGGTATTTCAGAAAGATGTGTATCAGTAGTTCAGATAATTAGTACTATTATCAACTTAGTCACTGACTGGAGCTCAGAATTCAGCATAAAGGAAAAATTTGGTTTGGGTTTTGTTATGATATAGAGTAGGGCCGGAAGTAGGTGAGGCAAGTGAGATAAAAGGCCCTTCCTTGGGCACAAAATTTTAAATAAAAACAAGACCAGTAAAAATACCAAGCCATATTGGAGCTTAAGGAAAAAGGAAAAATTAGTAATTCTGATCCTATTTTTATTTCATTTTGCTCATCATGGAATTTTTGCATTAATTTTGACTTTTTAAAATATTTATTTATCTTGATCACGGAATTATTTTGCACCCAAGATGAGTCTCACTTGTCTCACCCTAGTCCCAACCCTTGGTATGTGGTTCATGCTGCACAGTGGGTAAGAGGATGACTGGGGCCAGGCAGACCAGGTCCACTTCTCTGCTTTGGCACTTACTAGCTCTGTGGTCTTGGTTGTCAAGTCACTTAACCTGTCTTGCTTCCATTTCTTTATAAAGTAGGAGTGAGAATAATAAACTCTTCAAGGAATGATAGTGAGGTTTAATTAGTTAATACTTAGAACAGTATCTGGCAGAGTAAGTACTCTATGTTCACGTGCTCCTCAGTATCAAATCAGCATAGAATGCTTATTCCCGTTCATTTCTAAAAAGTTCTGTGAGCCTTTCCAGTTATGTTTAATGTGCTATAGTGGTCTTTACTCACTTACCCAAGTGCCTTGGTTAAATTCCTACTTCTCTTTGGCTACATGTAGTCCTTTGTATTTGCTGAATTCACTGTTCTGAGTTCCAGTTTGGCGTTTGGGTAAAGTGAAATATGTTTATCTGTTGATTATAATAATTAAAAAGTAAACCTTTGTTTAAGGAAAGAAGTGTATTAATTATTTACAGTTTTAATTTTTATGTGTTTTAAAATAAATTCAGGATGAAAGAAAAATTGCCTCCTGACTCTTTCATTCCAAGATGTAGCTTGGATTAGAATTGCTAGTTTCCCTTACTTGTCCTCATAGTAATTATGGTTGCCAGGGGCTCAGTGATAGTGTAAAATACAAATGCATCCAGACACCTTCGGGAATCCCAAATTCTTAAATATAGAAATGTGTGTTCAGACTCCCAGTATTCTCTTGAATCATACTTCGTTAGAAAAGTCTGTGTTCCTGTGCACCACGCCACAACTTAAAAGCCTTTCCTGCATTCACTGACGTTCTGTTTGTCATTTGAAGACCCTTTTCCAGAAAGAAAACTAATTACTACAGGACACACCAGAGTATGTATTGTGGATCTCTTGGTTATTGCTAAAATGCCAAAACTGTGAATATTAAATCTTAGTATATCCTTGAAATAAGTAATATGCCTTTTAGATATTGGGATATGTGTGTTGACTTTTATTGTTCCAACTTTAAAATAAAACAACAGAAAGAATTAATGATGCTGTGAATTCCTTGAATTTAAGTTCTTTTAATAATTTTTATCTGTTCTGTGGAACCTTTCTGTCCCTTGATAGAAAGTCTTTCTTTGGAAAGGGAAAACCTCTAAACCAGCAGAGCCCACTATTGCAGAGACAAGAAGCAAACAGCTATAGGATCATTAGGGTTAACGGTGAGGGGAACCACTCCCTTTGGTTCTCATACCTGTGTATTCTTCCTGTAGGAGAAACAGCACCATGTATTCTAATACGTTGTGACCCGTAAGCAGTGACCTAGGCCCACAAAATGTCACCTAGCAGGTGACAAAACTGAATCTTTACAAGGCCAATCCACACAGGCAAGCTGGGGACTATGGGGTACACAGACCAGTGAATTCTCTAGCCATTGTTCTGTTGCCTCATTATTTTGCCTGTAAAATAAGTTTTTTAGTCAGAAGTGATGCTGTGTGAGATATACCATGAAAGGAATGAGGCATTCTGTAAACCCATGGATGGGGTTTTCAGAGAAGCACTGTGAGCAGGAAAGTCATATCTGTATGTAGAGTAAGAATCTGTTGCAGTGAGCACAAATCTCTGCCTTTTCCACGATGGAAGGAGTCCAGTGTTACCAGGTGGCTGGTTGCTCCCTCTTGGGAATGGTGCCCTCTCAGGGACTGCATTGGTTTCTACTGTGGAATATTCAATAGTGGCTGTGGTCAGATTGACCTTGGCAAGAGAAAACCTGTATTGTGGAGCCCATACAGCTATGGCCACTGTGTTCATGAGCCAAGTGAGAAAGAACGGGGGAGGCTACACACAAAAAAAGGCTAAATGACATCAACAGAGAGCTTCATCTTGTCCACCTAATTATTTAAAACCTCCTCTACAGTAGATGCCTTTTGGTGCACATTAATATGAACATATTATTCTCTAACTATTTGGAGAAGTCTGTCCATATACCACTTCCCCAGAGCTCACCGTCAGCAATTTCCCCATCTTGTTCTTCTGGTGTCCTTGACCTTCCAGCCAGACTTAGCCATTGCTCATAATCAGTATAAATCCAAACCTCTATTCTCTCTTCTAGGTCCAGCGCTTGATGTTCTGCCCATCCCATCTCCCCTATCTTTGAGGGCCACCTCTGAGTGGTGCCATTATACCATGCATAACCATCTAGAAACCATTCTGAATTCTTTTAGTAGTCAACATGACCCCCTGAAGCCATTGGTATGAATTGAAAGATCCCTAAGTATATTACAACCCCTAAAAAACAGCACAATGCAGAATTGCATGAACAGTGTGATGTCCTTTACTTAAAAATTCAAATTACTCAAAAATGCATTTTTTCTTAAAAATCAAGAAAAGTCAAAGTGGCAGGACAAGGTGCTTTCTGAGTCTGAGCCACTTCCCAGCTTGTTTGTGCCTTGATAATGTGCTCAAAGTGATCTCGTCTGTGCTACCCTCACTTGTGGTAAAAATACTGCTGCTCTGCATACCCAACTTCATGGCTTGGTGGGTCAGATAACCACCCAGTTCATGGTGGTGGTATTTGCTTAGGTTGTATAATAATAATGATCAAACATTCAGTCTCTTCCAGGGACCAGTCGCTCTAAAGCAGCTTTGGAGTGCTAGAAGAAGAGCAGACGGAAGAAATAGAAGGGGTTAGGCCTTACCTAAACCAGTCTGGTTGTTTTGAAGTGGATGGAGAAAGAAAATTAAATTCAGAGATTAGTGTTAAGAAGGTGCCTGTACTGATGATATGCTTTCTCCAGCCTTGTATTATGTACCAATAGTATAAATACAGGCCAGAAAGTTTCTCTGTAATTCCTTTCTTACTCTGACTACATCTTAGGAAGAACCTGCAGCTTCATGGCAGGTGTGTCACTAACTCCCCCTCCCCCTTTCCTTTCAGTTCACGCTTTTTGCAGCTCCCTGTGCCTCTCAGCATTTAGTGGTTACAGTGCACTTTCTGGAATTCAGAGATACCATGCCGTTTTTTTTTTTAATTAAGGAAATTTTCAAAGTATAATGAATCCCACATAGTCATCACCTGGCCTCAGCAGTTACCAATACATGGCCAGTCTTATTACATCTATACTCCCATCACCTATTTTTTCTTGCTTTACCTCTTCATTATTTTGAAGCTAATCCCAGATACTATGTCATTTCATCTGCAATGTATCTTTAGAAGAGAACTCTAAAAAGCAAAATGAAAACATTATCACACCTAAAAATTAATAATGCTTTAATGTCAAATATTGAATTAGTATTTACATTTTCCTAATTGTCCTTTTTTTTTCTTTTGTGTGCGATGGTGGTTGTTTTTGTTTTATAGTTTGTCTAAATCAGGACCTATGTAAGATCCACACATTGAAATTGGTTGATGTATCCCTTAAATCTATTTTAATCTGTAGGTTCTTCTGTCTCACAGGTGCACTCAGCTTCCCTCCCTCCCTTTCCCATATTCATTTATTCTCTCTCTTTTGCTTACTCCATTTGCTTTGTAATTTTTTGATGAAGAAACTGGATCATTTGTAGACTTCCCCACAGTCTGGATTTTACTGATTGTATTTCCTTGTTAGTTAGCATGTTCTTCTGTCCTTGCATTTCCTGAAAATTGGTAATTAGATGTAGAGGTTTGGTCAGATTCAGTTTAGATTCTTATTTTCTTCCTCTTTTTTTTAACAAGACTACTCTGTAGGTGATGTTCTATGCAGCCATCAGGTAAATAAGTCAGTTTCTCTTTTTGTAACATTATTAGATTTCTGATCATTGCCTCAATTCATTAATTTATTAGTGGAGACAAAATAATGATCTGTCATTTTTTTTAGCCAGAATAATTCTATAAACTCCATCATCAATTTTTTGTTTACCAGAGGTGCTATATATATATATATACACACACGCACACACACACATATATACACACAGATATATATACACGCACATATATATACACACACGCGTGAGACTATTAATGCTTCATTTTTTCCCTTTAATTACCACTTTTCAAAATGAGTTCATTCCCAATATCCACTGAAAATAAGTAATGAAATGTTTTTTTCTCTATGAACTTGAGCACTTAAACATACGTGTTTCAATCCATTATAGTTATTATCCTTATCGATTCGCAAGTTGTTCTCTCTTTGACCACTGAGCACTTATTCAGGTTAGCGCCTGAGTCCCTTTGACGTGGTCCTAGTGGTCATTGATGGCTTTCCTACACAGCTTGTTCCAGGTACATTTTTATGCTCCCTGCCCTACACCTGAAATTACCCATTTTTCCAAAGAGCCCTGAATTCTGTTGGTAGGAGATAATACCACATTCTGGTACTAGTATTTTTTGGTTACATTATTTCGTCTGTCAGTCAGCAACAAGCGGGTATACCGTCTCATGCCTACAACCTCTAGTACAAGTTTTCTGACCCTACTGTCTCTCATCTCCCTTCTTGCTATTACCAAAAAGTTATACTCACTACCCCCCCAAAAAAAATTGTTTGAAAACATCTCAAAGTAATCAAATGAGTAGCATGTTTAAAGATGAATGATCAGAAGAAAATATTTAGAATTGACTGTTGAGACTGTCTTCTTACCATCCTCTCCTTCCAACTCTGAAAGACAGCTTCGAGAGAAGATGAAAAAAATTGCCCAAGAATATGCTTGAGACTCAACAGTGACACAGTTGGCTTTTTTTTTTTTCTTGAGATTGCAAATTACAGAGGAAGGAAGGGTACTTTTAACCAAAAAACCCAAATAGATTGCCATGAGCCCTGGTGGCACAGTGGTTATGTACTCGGCTGCTAACCAAAAGGTTGGCGTTTCGAACCCACCAGCTGCTGTGTGGGAGAAAGATGTGGCAGTCTGTTCCATAATGATTTACAGCCTTGGAAACCTATAGGGCATTTCTACTCTGTCCGATAGGGTAGCTGTGAGATGAATGAGGGTACCTGCCAGAAAAATCTGGCAGATACCACCTTAGCCAAATGATCAAGGTTAACTTCACCAGTAATGGGACAAGTTGACATCATTTGCCTCCTGATGTGATAACTCTGAAGACACATCATTTATGTAGTATTCCTGCTAAAGATGCATTACCTGAATCATCAGGAAATGGACAAACTCAAACAGAGGAACATTGTACAAAACAGTGAACCTCTACTCTTCAAAAATGTCGTGTCATGAAAAATAAAGATAAAGGGTAAGGACTTGTTCCAAATTAAAAGAGAGTGAACAGAACTGACAGCCAAATAAATGCAAGGTGTGTCCCTGGAACTGGGGGGAAAGTTGCTATCAAAGACGGTATTCAGATAACTGGCAAAACTTGAATAGTGGCTATGAAGTAATATCGTATCAATATTAAATCTCTTCATTTTGAAAATTGAACTGTGGTTATGTAAGAGTATGTCCTCACTGAAGTACTTACTGCTAGTCATGATCTTTTGAACTTTTAAATGGTTTGGTAAGAATAAGAATGTGTATAATATTTTATATAAAGTGTAATCTGTGTATATATGCATACATACATATATGTATATATATATGTATAGAGGGAGAGTACATGTGGTTAAATGTTAACAATGGTTGAATTTAGGTAAAGATGGGGTTTCTCATTGCATTATTGTAACTTTTCTGTAAATTTTTTAATGAATTTTAAAAGCAAATTATTTTCTGTAGCTTAGTTTATTTTTGAATACTTCAATTTTTGTTTCATACAGCAATTTATTTTAATATGTTTAATGTTCATAAAGTGTTGTTTTATTAGATTTTTAATGTTTATATGTTTTTATGTTTGAAATGATTTATATATTTCATTCCACAGTTTTATGAAATCTTAACTCTTAAAAAATAAAGTACCACCATTGTATAAATAAATATCAAAATGCAAGTGTTATTATTTGGCATCTATGTTTCAGTCACTAATGGCAGTGTGAACCTTTAACTCTTGAAATAGACAAATTCTACCTGAGGGAATTGCTCAAAGAGCAGAAATCAGAAAGATCTGTCTTGGAAGCATTTCTACCTCAGCCCTCTTGCTCTCCACTGTTCCACTAACCACCCCACAAATGTTTGAGTGAATAAAACGTTAATTAAAGGTGGTTGTTGCTTTATACAAAGGATTGAGTATTTTTTGTTTTGGGGATAGGAAGTGGTATACAGAAACTCAAATCTCCTGCGGTAGGTGGGATTTCTGTGGGAAGCTATAGCCAGATTTGGTATTGCCATAGTGGAGAGCTTTGAAACTCGTAACTCTGCGGCATCCTGTGCTGTATCATAGTGGTTAAAGGGGATCAAGGACCATGTTGTTCACTCCTTTTGTATGTATTAATGTTAGAAGCTGATATTCTGAAAAAATTTTTTAAAAGCTGGTATTCTGGAAGTTTGCCTCTTATAAAGCTTGTAGAGTTCAGTCACAATGATGGTATACATGCCCTTGGAATAGATGAATGGAGGTTGGCTGTTTCTCCATGCCTATGATATAAGGAATTTTCTTATATCAAAACTGTGCCTTTTTCCAGATTAGGTTGATGACTGGGTTTGTTTCATTAATGTCTTCAACAAGCCAGTGTTTGTCTTAAAAAAAATTTAGCTTTGCTAGCAGTGAGTTGGAAACCAAAACTTTTCCACTTTGTTTGTAATTATAAAACACATGTTAATAGTGAAAAACTGAAAACAGCTTTTATGCCCATTGATGGGAAAATGGTTAAATGAATTACAGTATGTCCATGCAGTTGTGTAGTGGTTTAAGACACTAAGGTAGGTTCATATTTTCTGATTTGGAAAGATTTCCAAGACATTAAGTGAATAAAGTTAACTTGCTGAAAAATGCATCTGTTTTTTAAAAAAGAAATTATTTTTGCTTTGTGTATATAATGTTGTAAATATTTTAGGATACACTGTAATGAAGCCTAACCTGTTAATAACAGAGACTGGGGGGCTGCAGGGAGGAGTAAACTTATACTTTTATACATATTCTATACGTTTATATTTTTAAACATCAATAATATATTAATGTATTCCTTGTGTTTATATAAGTTCATATGAATTATAATTTAACTGTGTAAATATTACAAAGGAGTAAATCTAATCAGTGAAAATGATGTAATTTCTTCTAATAGCTGATATGCATTCAGGATGGTTACCTTTCCCTGCTGACAGAAAGTGGTGAAGTTCGTGAGGATCTTAAGTTGCCAGAAGGTGAACTAGGCAAAGAGATAGAAGGAAAATACAATGCAGGTGAAGATGTACAGGTAAAGAGATCTATGGGGAGATTGTTTTTTAAAACTATTTTATAAAAACTTTGACCTAAACTAATCAGTGTAAAATATATATGAAATGTAGTTTTTCAGTGTGACTGAAATATTGAAAAGTGGTCTTTATAAGGCAGTTTTTTTCACGAAGCCCTCTGAGCCCATTACCAAAGAAGGTATTAAAGTTCATTTATTGGGACAGAGGCACTGTCGATCTCATATTTGCTTTGAAGATCTGCATCTCATCTATTTTTGAGGATGACAACAAAGGGATGCCATGAGAGTGCTAAGGAGTAAAGGAGATTCACTCTGTTGTAACTTTCAAGAGTGTAACAGCTAATAAGTTTCAAAACATTTATAGTTCTTATTCTGAGAAATTTTACTTTAGAAAACTAATGGAAGTAGATTATTTGGTCTTTGAGGACCCCCTTCCAAAGTCAGTATATACAAAATATCCTCAAATATATAGTATATGATGAATTAAATACACTTGGTATTTATATACATATTATCTTCTGAATAACTTTTTGCCTGCATTTTTCCTTCCAGGTGTCTGTAATGTGTGCAATGAGTGAAGAATATGCTGTAGCCATAAAGCCCTGCAAATAAATGGAATCATCAGGCATGAGCAAACTGTTTAGGTCTGGATCAACTGCAGATCTAAAGTTTGGTTCTAAGTTGTCACCAAAGCTATGGCCTTCATAAGCAACCTCATTTCTTTTTAATTGTTTTGAAATTGTGCTGGGTTAGTTTTGCAGGGAATTGGCAATTTAAAAAAATAATCAAGATGTATAATTCTGTTTTTTAATTTTGTAGGTGTCTTTCCTGTAACATTCCTGTGGTTTTCAATATGTGAGTCCAAGAAAAAGATAAGGTAGCTTTAGCAGATGTGCTTTATCTGAACAAATCATTCCTGAATTTTAGTTAAATGATAAACCAGGGTTTTAATCAAGCAATGTAGCATCTAGTGGTATTGAAGTACCACATATAAGTTGGATTGTTCTGTATTTATTTCAGACATAATATCATAGAATAAATAGATTTATGGATTAGAATTGTCACATTTTCAACTTGTGTGTGGCAAGCACAAATCTTTAAGATAAACAAAAATCATGTTATCAAAAATGGTCAGTTACCTTGGTGGCTGTGTGCAACTAACCACCTGTATTACCTCGGTTGTACTATTCTTTGCCAAATTGTTGGCAAACTTAATACAACCTTATATGGTTTTAGTACCTGCTTCTGGTTGACAGAGGGACATTGCACTAATGGGTGAATATTAGTAAGTTAAATTGTAAAGAAGACACAAGGGACAGTGGCAAAGAGGATTGGTTAAAGCTGTGTTTTCATTTGAGGCCTTTTCGTAATCAGCATGAAAAATAGAAAGTTGCCTTTTGTGTGTGCTCTTAACTTTTGTTTTCCATTTCTCTCTGTGTCATTCTCTCGTTCTCTATGTAGAGGAGTAACCTGCTTTGCAGGAAACTATGCAGTGCTTTTTTTCCAACCACATTTGAGTAGGTGTTGGTATTTATCAGTAATCACTCCTTTCTAACCATTTTTAAGTAGGTATTTTGACCTTAAAATATTTGTCAGACAAAAACTGGAAATTCTTATTTAAAATTGATTTAGAAGGTTTGTTAAATTATGTACATTTTTTCTAACATGAAATGAAAGCAAATCATGGAAGAAATGTTACTCTTACAATATTTATTTTAAGAAGTATATACATTTTTTTGATTGTCATGTGACTTAATTCAGTAACTGATGTGAAACATAACTAGGAAAAAATTCCATAAACTGAATTATTTTAAAAGGTGTTTTAGGTGATAACTGCTGCATTTCTGTTTCATCTTTTGGATCATATATGTCTTATTGCCAAATCTAGACATAGTTACAGTGTTTGTGAGGACCTTAAAAGAGTCAATAACAATCATTATATAGGAGTCAAATGTAGAACAAAATCACTATTTCAGTAATACCTTGATTCTCTTAAGACTGGTTGTGAGACCTCTCCCAATATGCCTTGACCTCTAAATGGCCTTTGTTCCTGTCATCTAGACGAAAATATATATGCTGCTGTAACTGATCTGATCAGTGACTGGAAATAGCATTAGGAGCAGAAGATCCCATGGTTTTAGTTGCTTAATTTGTGCATGCTTTAAAATCTTGTATTCTCCTCAGCAAACCCGAAGCAAGATACTTTTAATTAAGAGAGTACGAGGAGGAAAGAGGAGAATTGTAGAGCACAAGAAATATTGTGGTTGTAGTTAATCATTTTTAGTGTAACATTTTATGTAGCTTTTGCCCATCAAAAGCACAATTAGGAATTAGGCTAAATTCTTTCCAGTATTCTATTTAAATATCTACTACATACTGCTCCAGTTTTTGTTACTCTGTAATGCATATCTTACTTGCTACTGGTTGGCATTGTTACCCACAGGAATTCTAGAAAGTTATCAGTCTGTGCTGCTTGCTGGCCATTCATATGGCTCTAGTTAACCATACTAGTGTTCTGGCTTAATATTTATTCTGGATTAGCATGCACTTGTTCTTCCTAACTAGTCAAACTTCACATTAATATACGTTCATTTGCAATGTAAGGGTGTACAAATTATAACAATGCATCTCTGTCTTCATATCTTGAATGGCAAAAGCTATTTATGCATGAATATTTCATCTTGTATACTATATGAAATGTAAATACTCTTCTAAGTATAGATTTTAAAGATACAGGACTGTTTATTTTCACATAAGTCAATGGATGTTTCTCTAGAACAAAGTATTTCATTTAGTAAAGCTTTACAAATTGTTTTAAAAAGAAGCAGGAAGCATTTTTAACAGAACAGAAGTGACTTCATTCTTTTTTGACATCAGAGAACTGTTAAAAGTTGATCTTCAGTATTTGTTGTACTTTTTTTGTAGCAAATGCTAAATATCTCTGGTTACCATGTATAGAATGTAGACTGTCATGCTGATTATACAGTGATGCACCATTTTTGTCAGCAAGCATTTCACCAGTTTATGTACAGTATTAATAGGTCAAATGTGTATTTCTTTCTAGAACATCAGTTTATTGCTACTGTGACAGACTTTGTTGTATCTTATTTGCTACAAAGTTGTATACCCTCTGAAATAGATCAAATCATTGGTACTTTGACTTAGCATTTGCATCATAAACATAATTATGATGTTTCTTTCATGCTCCCCTCCAAGGGCTGCCAGTTACTTAACAAACTTGCTAATGAAGTTCTTGACTGTTTCCAATTATGGTACACGCTTCTGTACCAATGCTTTATATTACTTACCAAAACTTCCTGCAGCCAGAGCATGCTATCCTTAAGAGGAGATGCTGCAGTAAAATGCTTAGTCTATACAGTTTGAGGACAGTTTTTCATTACAGCACAATATGAATGTGTGCATGCACACACGTAGCTTTTTGTATGTTTGTTCGTTTTTCAAAGTCTTTCCAACTCTTAAAAGTACTGTAGTCTGGTAGTGCCTCAAAATGTTGGTAACTTTTTTTTTCTTTACAACTTTTCCAGAATTTGTTTTTGTACTTCAGGATTTCTCAACTAGGTATTTCTAGTTGAGCTGTAATTTGAATGCATTGTTCTCAGGGTTGTTTGTGCTAAGAGCTGAAGTTTTATTGTTTTAAAGCTAACTGCCTGAAAGTATATTGCAAAATTTTCCCAAATTGTAATACAGTGATACTTACAAATAAAAAATCCTTAATATCAGCGTACTTAAATACACACTAGGTATTCTAGGGGAAGAAAATGGAAACATTACTAACATATATACTGGAATCTTGCCATATTTGTTCACTTTAGAATAGAATTTGGTAGTCTTATCTTGGAACCCTAACCTTAGTGATGTCTCTAAAAGCATTCCTTTGACATGGACCCCAAAGATAGTTTTAGAGCCAGACATTAATGTATTGGTTCTCAAACATATTTAGGGACAACAAATAGAAAATTCATAATGCCCTTTTGGCTACGTTAAAATGTTTACGTATTGAATTCTATAATGTGAACTAGGAACACAAATTTACTATGATAAAATGTACCTCTTAAACAGTATAAGAGCAAAACTATGGGCATATTTCCATTACAGAAGAAGCTATTGAGCTAAGCATGATCAACAGTTTCAAATTTTCTAATATTAGGCATACTATTTCATAGTTTTCAAGCCTTTTTTTCTCCTAGCAGTCCAACAAGTAATAGGCAACAAAGGCTTAAGACAAATTTATGGTGGAAAAATCTTAAAATTGAGAGAATTCAATCTATTAACTTTATCACTTTTTCTCTGAATTGGTTATATGGCATCACTATTTGATTTTAGCAGGGAACATTTGGATTTAGTTTACGGAACACAGATGTTTTGCGGGAACATGGCTTGAAGTCACTATGTAATTTAATGTTTTCCATTAAAAAAAATCTGAACATCAGCTTCACTACCAAGGGAGGTCAGGTGCCTGAGAATTGCTGTATACATCGAATTAGCACGTTTTCCTTAGGTGAAAATGTGTCTTACAGCCAGCCATATCAGGCTCTCACCTGCTAGAAACGTCCTTGTTGCCAAACTTTGCTATCCACCAGTATCCCCTACCCCTTCCTTAGAACAGGTGGAAACCTAGTTTAAAAGAGAAGTTTGTTTGTTTGTTTTTTTTTAATATAAAGTCCCTACAACTATTTCTCAATATTGGTAGCCTTAGGTTTATGTTAGTTCAAGATTGTACTTTTTAAATACTCTCAACACTAAACTGTATTTAGTGATGACTGTACAACTTGTCATAAGTCACAGTTGTGGTCTTTCTTGAGAGGAATTCTTTACTGTGGATAATATCTACTATCAATAAGCATTCTTGTGCTTGTTACAAAGTATAATGCAAGTATTCTATACTAGTGTAATGAAAATGACTAGTTCTATACTATTATGTACTTTTGAAATAAAATGTGTCCTCCTCCCACAAAAATGGAAATAGTTGAAATGGCATTGTCTAATACAGTGGCACTTTATTAGTAATAATTTTATTTGTCCTCAGTGTAGGAGAACTCTTGTATTTACCTGCAGAGACTCATGTTTTAGCTAAAACTTTAAAATTGCAAGATAGGTAATATGAGTATTATAATTGTGCATTTTACATTTAAAAAATGGTAAAATTCAAGTGTTAAGACTTTGGCTATACTAAAATAATTGTTGAAATTCTTTAAAATGTAGGTGGTAAACTCATCAGTTACAATTTTTGTTATAAAATATGATATTTGTCTGTTAACTTCTTTAGTTAAATAAAAATAATTTAACAGCTTGCACTATTTTATATATACAGCCTTACAAATATTTTTAGAATATCAAGTTGTATGAGTTAATGTGCACATCACTGTTAAAATCTACCTTTTGTTTTTAATAAGTTTTTATTCTAGGTTCTGACTAGAGACTGTTCTAGCTGTTATGGCTCAGAATGCTAGTTTCTAAATTTTATTTTCAGATACCGGTACAATTTTGTTTCTCATTTTGCATTTTTAATAGTCTTTTTGAATACATAAAATAGTCACATGGTTCAAAATTCAGCAAGTACAAGAGTGAAAACACCTTCCCATCGTCTCCCCGTTTCTGGGTATCCTTCCAGACATATTTAATCTAAGAGAGGTTAATGATACCTCCCCCACCCCTGAGCCCCCAGGGTCATAGGTGTTCTTTTCCCACCAGCTGGGGTTTTGCTCTCCTTCCACAGTGACATGAGCGGTGTGATGAGTCCCTGCACCAACAACTTAACCCTTAGTCAGTCCTCACCATATCTAACTCGCACCATCTCGTCAGAGTCATCACTAGGGGGCTCAGCCATTTCTTCCTTTTATACATTGGACCAGCCTAAAACATCTCTCTTGCCCCTTGACGTGGGCTATGCCAAGACCACCTTGGGAGTTGTCACCTCATCTCCATAATCATTCATAATATAATCTTTCAGACCCAGTAAGCATAAGCAGTAAGAGAAACACAAGATGGTCTCCTGCCCCTACACTACATCCCCCACATTTCCTTGCCACTTGCAAATACAAGTAGCCCAGTTTCCCAGAGGTAGGCTTGGGAGGAAAAAGTGACAAGGCTAATACGTGTTTTGGGTCTCATAGCAAGTCTGGGTCTCTTCCTTCCCTCCCCCTCAACCTCATAATTAAACGTTCTATCCACGAGAGGTACCCTTTTGTGGAATTGCCACATTTAGAACTCATACGGCCTGTCTAAAGTGTGTGCTCTACTGGAAACTTAAAATCTCTCTTCCCACAGAACGTTCAGCAGTATCAGTTATAACCACTGGGTGTTTACTGGCTCAGAAGAACCCACCAGAAAGATTACATCAGTCCAATTTGAGAATTATTTGTGAATGCAGTCAAAATTTTTTGGCCGTGAGCTCTTCCCAGCACCACAGTGACTTGTGCCCCAGTGGCTGGGAGTGCCAAAAAGGCTTGGCAACCTCCACTGCCATCAGACCCCCAACAGATCCTTACTGGGATAATAGAGGTTCCTCTACCTAACACTGATGATGTGTGTGCCTTTTTGGTTCACAGTTATGTGAGTTTCACTTAAATTGTTGGGTGTCAATTGCCGTATAATCAATGAAGTAAATCTTTTGGCTATACATTGAACATTAATGCTCTGATATTAGAGGGATACATTTCTTTCAAAGGTAAATGGAACTGTCAAAAAAATTGAGGCTATATTAGAGCACAAAAAACATTTGTAGTTCACATAAAGTAAAAATATTAAAAACATTCTGATACCAGTGAAATTAAATACAAAAAGGCCCTTCTACCTAGAAATTTTAAAACTTATTATACAGCTCTATGGTGAAAGGTGAAATACAAAGAGAAGTTAATGAGTTCCTGAAAGAGAATAATGTAAACACTACATATCACAATCTATGGAATACATCTAAAGCAGTGATCAGAGGAAAATTCATAGCCCAACCATCTATATGAATGAAAATGAAAGAATGAAGCAAATGAAGTTATAAAACAGAAAAATAACAGCAAAACAAACCAAAGGAAAGCACAAAGGAGGAAAGATAAATGCAGAAATTAATAAGGTAAGGGAGACCCAGAGCCAAGATGGCGGACTAGTAGGACACACAGCCATCCCACCACACAAACACCTGAAAAACCAAGCAAAACAGATACAGATGTCAGTCCTGGAACACTGAACTTTAAATGAAGGGATGAAATATTAAATCTGAAGCCACTGAGAAGAAGAAAACTGATAGAAAACGGTGAATCTGAGGTTCCTGCACAGAGAAGCTCTCAGACCAAGGAAAGACTGATGCATCACAAGGACCTTTCTCCAGAGCCGACAGAGAAAGCCTTCTGGAGCTGATGCCCTGAATTTGGACTTGTAGCCTACTGGACTGTGAGAGAATAAACTTCTCTTTGTAAAGCCATCCACTTGTGGTATTTCTGTTTAGAGTAGCACTAAATGACTAAGACAATATCAAAACATAAAAAAAAATAGGACAAGACGGCTACACTAAGTGACCAAAATAAAGCACGAGATGACCTTCTGGTAGAAAAAAAGGCACTGGAACTACCTGATAGGGAATTCAAAAGTCTAATATTCAGGCCTCTTCAAGAGATTAGGAAAGAGGTCAAGGAAAACACAGGAAAAATCAAGGAGAATACAGACAAAGCAAACAAAGAATTAAGGAAAATAATACAAGAACAAAATATAAAAATAATTAGAAATCAAAAAGATAACAAAATTTCAGAAATGGACAGTGAAACAGAAGGTTTTAGGAGCAAACTTGAAACAATGGAGGACAGAATCAGCGAAATTGGAGACAAATCCATGGATGCCACTTTGGGGAAAAATCAGAGAAAAGAATGAAGAAAAATGAAAACCTAGGAACTACGTGGGATACAATCAAGAGCAAAAATTTCATGTGATTAAAGTTCCAGAAAAGGGGGATAAAATGGAAAACACACAGAGGATCATTGAAGATTTGCTGGCAGAAAACTTCTCTAATATCATGAAAGATGAAAAGCTGACCATCCAAGAAGCTCAACAAACCCAATATAGGATAGACTCCAAAAGAAAGTCACCAAGACATATCATAATCTCACTCGCCAAAACCAAAGAAAAAGAAAGAATCCTGAGAGCAACTCGAGAAAAAAAGTCACATACAAAGGGAAAACAATAAGTCTAAGCTCTTGGAGATGGGGCCAAGATTGCGGGATAGTCAGATGCTTCCTGTGGTCCCTCTTACAACAAAGACCCATAAAAACAAGTGAATTGATTATATATGACAATCTAAGAGCCCTGATCATCAAAGACAAAGCTGAGGAGTCAGACTGAGAAGCAGGGGGAGGGAGAGACAGTTCAGAAGCATCAAAGAAGTGCCAGTCATGAGCTATACAGCACCCTGTGGGCTGGGTCGACCAGCGCACGTGGGCTGAGGCGAGCAGCAGCACTCGGGATGTGTTTCACCACGTTGGGAGAGATTGGGCGGTGGAGAGTCTGCACAAGCCTCTGGAGCTGGAGGGAAGCGGCACTGGACCTGTGAAAGTTAAGTGCAAGCATCTAACCTGCCGCGTGGGGTCAAAATAACCCCTCCCCTTCTGGGACTTTCACAGTGGAGAAGTGCCATTTTCCCCTCACCCAACCTCCTCCCTGGTCCTCACTACCAGTCCAGCAGTATTCAACAAATGCCACACCACCTAAGCTGGAACTAAGGCCTAACTGTGCCAAAACCAGTCTTGCAGCTTTAGAGGAAAAAAAACTGCCAAGCCCCCTAAGCTGGGAACTCAGGCCAGGCACTGCCCCTTTGCCTAGACACTGGTATAAGGGGACCACAGAATTATAACACCCGTCACCCTTGCCTAGACCTGTGTGTGCCAATTCAACACCACAGGCATTAATGCTAAGCCCCCTAAGCTGGGAACTCAGGACTATCTGCACCCAAACCAGTCTCGCAGTTTTAAAAAAATGGCACAACCCCTAAGCCAGAAACTCAGGGCAGGCACTGTCCCTTTGCCCAGGCACTGGCATAATGGGTCCATGGACTTCTAATACCCTTCACCTCTGCCTAGACCTGTGTGGGCTGACTCAGCAGCACAGGCCCTCATTAGCATAGAACAACAGGGTATACACTTCAAGCCCATTTAGAATTGCAGAAGCCAAGGCGAAGTTGCAGATTCGTGACATTTGACACCACACTGTCATAACAGCCAACAGCATTTGGTGCCCAAAGTGCAGCTGCAAAATCCACCCACCTACATCCTCTAGGTAACAGGGAAACACCTTCTATCCAGGAACTCAGGGGCACCTGTCAGCCCTGTCTTGTTCAGCACATCGTTCCCTACTGCAGCCGGATTCCTGTACCTGCTCCAAACACCTCTTTGCAGCCCTGCCCATCTAGGACTTTAGGTGAGACTCTGCAACACACATTTGGTGACCAACGACCTGGACACCTGAGCTGTGTGTGCACAAGAAAACTGAAGAGAAAGGAAATCAGGAAAACAATACCATTTATAATAGCCCCTAAAAAAATAAAATACTTAGGAATAAATCTAACCAGGGATGTAAAAGACCTATACAAAGAAAACTACAAAACACTACTGCAAGAAACCCAAAGGGATCTACATAAATGGAAAAACATACCATGTTCATGGATAGGTAGACTCAACATTGTGAAAATGACAATTCTACCCAAAGCAATTTACAAATACAATGCAATCCTGATCCAAACACCAAAAACATTCTTCAAAGAGATGGAAAAACTAATCATTAACTTTATATGGAAAGGGAAGAAGCCCCAAATAAGTAAAACACTATTGAAGAAGAAGAAGAAAGAGGACTCACACTACCTGACCTTAGAACCTACTATACAGCTACAATAGTCAAAACAGCCTGGTACTGGTAGAACGACAGATACATTGACCAATGGAATAGAATTGAGAACCCAGATGTAAATCCATCCACCTACAGTCACATGATCTTCGACAAGGGCCCAGTGTCCATCAAATTGGGAAAAAACAGTCTTTTTAATGAATGGTGCTGGCAAAACTGGATGTCCATCTGCAAAAAAATGAAACAGGACCCATACCTCACACCATATATAAAAACTAATTAAAAATGGAATAAAGACCTAAATATAAAGCTAAAAACTATAAAGTTCATTAAAGAAAAAAATATGACCCATGCTACAGGCCCTAATACATGGCATTAACAGGATACAAACCATAACCATCAACACACAAATCCCAACAGATAAACTAGATAACTGGGATCTTCTGAAAATTAAATACCTATGCTGTTCAAAAGACTTCACCAAAAGAGTAAAAAGAGAACCTACAGACTGGGAAAAAAAATTTTGGACAGTACAAGTCAGACTAAGGTCTAATCTCCATAATCTACAAGAAAATCCAACACCTCTACAACAAAAAGACAAATAATCCTATTAAAAAATGGGCAAAGACCAGAACGACAAATATAACAGGCTGCTAGGAACCAGAGAGAGACAACAGCTGGAAATCCAAAAAATTAACAATAAAATTTCAGAATTAGACAACTTAATAGACGGTCAAAAGAGCAGAAGTGAGGCAATGGAAGTCAGAATTAGTAAGACTGAAGATAAACCCCTTGACATCTATTTATTTTAGGAAATATCAGATAAAAGACTTTTAAAAAATTAAGAAAGTATAAGAATTATGTGGGACACTATCAACAGGAAAATCCTACAAGTGATTGGAGTACCAGAACAGGGGGAAGTAACAGAAAATACAGAGAGAATAATTTAAGATTTGCTGGCAGAAAACTTCCCTGATATCATGAAAGCCAATAGAATATCTATCAAAGAAGCCCATCAAACCCCACACAGGATAGAGCTCAAAAGAAAGTCACCAAGACATGTTATAATCAAACTTGGCAAAACCAAAGATAAACACAGAATCTTAAGAGCAGCTAGGGATAAATGAAAAGTCACCTACAAACGAAGAATCAGTAAGACTAAGCTTGGACTACTCAGCAGAAACCATGCAGGCAAGAAGGCAATGGGAAAAGAAATACCACCAGCGGATGGCTTTAACAAACAGAAATTTATTCTCTCACAGTCCAGTGGCTGCAAGTCCAAATTCAGGCTCTCAGCGCCAGGGGAAGCCTTTCTCTTCTCTGTCACCTCTGGAGGAAGGTCCTTGTCATCAGTCTTTCCTTGGTCTGGGGGCACCTCAGCACAGGAACCTCAGGTCCAAAGGATGTGCTCTGCTATCCGTGCTGCTTTCTTGGTGGTATGAGTTCCCCACGTCTCAGTGCTTGCTTCTCTCTTTTAGATCTCAAAATAGATAGGCTTAAGACACTATGTAATCTTGTAGATTTCATCAATATAAGTGCTGCTAATCCATCTTATTATATCATAGTGATAGGATGTACAACATATAGGGAAATCACCTCAGATTACAAAATAGTAGACAATCATACAATACTGTTAATCATGACCTAGCCAAGTTGACAGATATTTTGGGGGGACACAATTCAATCCATGACAGATGACATATATAAAACCTTGAAGGAAAAAAAAAATTGCCAGCCAAGAATTTTGTATCCAACAAAACTGTCTCTCAAATATGATGATGAAATTAGGTCATTTCCAGATAAACAGAAGGGGATTTCTAAAAACCAAAATTACAAGAAATATTAAAGGGAGTCTTCCAGTTAGAGAACCAACAATATCAGACAAAAACACAAGACTAGAACACAGGACAGAAAAACCAGATTTCAACCCAGATAGGGAAGTCGCAAAAATAAGTCAAAGGTAAAAGACTGAAAATAGATAGAGATATCAACATGTAAACAATGACAATGTTAAAACAAAAAAGAAGAAATAAATTTGTGTAGTCATAGGATATGACATAGAGAGGAAGTTAAAGTGATACCAAGAAACAGAAGACTGCTTTAAACTTAGAAAAATAGAGGTAAATTTGAAAGTAACCACAAAGGAAACTAACAAGTCTACCCATCAGAAAAAAAAAGAAGAAAAAAGACTCAGCAAACATAAAAAAATAATGAAAAAGATGAAAAGAAAATATATAAAGAAAAAGAACTCAGCACAGAAAATTAAGTGGAACAAAGAAACTGTCAACACCACACAAACACACACACAAAAAAAAAAACATTAAAATGACAGCAGCAAACTCATACCTATCGATAATTACACTTAATATAAATGGAATAATGCACCAATAAAGAGACAGAGTGAAAGAATGGATTAAAAAAAAACACTATCTGTCTAAAAAACTAAACTAAAGCTCAAAGGATGGAAAAAAATATAGCAAGCAAATAGCAACCAAAAAAGAGCAGGAGTGGCAATATTAATCTTTGACAAAATAAACTTTAAAGTAAAATCCACCACAAAGGATAAGGAAGGGTCAATACCCCAGGAGGACGTAACCATAATAAATATATATGTGCCCAATGACAGGGGTCCAAAATACATAAACTCCAACAGCATTGAAAACAGAAATAGCTCCACAATAATAGCTGGAGACTTCAACACACCACTTTTGGTGAAATACAGAACATCTAGAAAGAAACTCAAAAAAGACACAGAAGATCTAAATGCCACAATCAATCAACTTGACCTCATAGACATATACAGAACATTCGACCCAACTGCAGCCAAGTATACATTATTTTACAATGCAGCGAAACATTCTCCAGAATAGACCACATATTAGGCCACAAAGCAAGACTTAACAGAATCCAAAACACTGAAATACTACAAAGTATCTTTTCTTACCATAAAGCAATAAAAGTAGAAATCAGTAACAGAAACAGCAAGGAAAAAAATCAAATACATGATGCCATGGCTTGAATTATGTCCCCCCAAAAATGTGTGTAGCAATTTGGCTGAGCCACGATTCCCAGTATTGTGTGGTTGTCCTCCATTTTGTGATTGTAATTTTATGTTAAAGAGGATTAGGGTGGGATTGTAACACCCTTACTAAGGTCACATCCCTGATCCAGTGTAAAAGGAGTTTCCCTGGAGTGTGGCCTGCATCACCTTTTATCTTACAAGAGATAAAAGGAAAGGTAAGCAAGCAGAGAGTAGGGGACCACATACCACCAAGAAAGCAGTGCTGGAAGCAGAGTGCCTCCTTTGGATGCTGGGTCCCTGCACAGAGAAGCTCCTAGTCTGGGGGAAGATTGAAGAGAAGGCTGACAGAGAAAGAAAGCCTTCCCCTGGAGCTGACGGCCTGAATCTGGACTTTTAGCCTACTTTCCTGTGAAGAAATAAACTTCTCTTTGTTAAAGCCATCTTTCCGTTATAGCAGCACTAGATGATTAAGACACATGGAAACTGAACAACACCTTGCTCAAAAACTACTTGGTTATAGAAGAAATCAAGGATGAAATAAAGAAATTTATAGAATCAAATAAGAATGAAAACACATATTACCAGAACCTCTGTGACACAGCAAAAGCAGTGCTTAGAGGGCTATAACGATAAATGCACACATCCAAAAAGAAGAAATGACCAAAATCAAAATATTGACCCTACAACTAGAAAAAATAGAAAGGAGCAAAAGAAGCCCTCAGGCACCAGAAAAAGGAAATAATAAAGATTAGAGCAGAAATAAATGAAATAGAGAATAGAAAAACAATTGAATGAGTCAACAAGACCAAAAGCTGGTTCTTTGAAAAGATCAACAAAATCGACAAACCATTGGCCAAAATGACACAAGAAAAACAGGAGAGGAAGCAAATAACCCAAATAAGAAATGAGATGGGTGATATCACAACAGACCCAACTGAAATAAAAAGGATCATAACAGAATACTATTGAAATATTGTACTCCAACAAATTGGAAAACCAGAAGAAATGGACAAATTTCTATAAATATACTACTGGCCTAAACTAAGACAAATCAAAGTAGAAAAACTAAATAAACCCATAACAAAAGAAGAGATTAATGACACAATAAAAACGCTCCCAACAAAAAAATCTCTGGGCCTGATGGCTTCACTGGAAAATTCTACCAAACTTTCAGAGAAGAGTTAGTAACAGTACTACTACAGGTATTTCAGAGCATAGAAAAGGAAGGAATCCACCTGAACTCATTCTATAAAGCCAGCATAACCCTGATACAAAAGCCAAGTAAAGACACCACAAAAAAAGAAAATTACAGACCAATATCCCTCATGATAGGAAACCCTGGTGGTGTAGTGGTCAACAGCTATGGCTGCTAACCAAAAGGTCGGCAGTTCAAATCCACCAGGCACTCCTTGGAAACCCTATGGGGCAATTCTAATCTGTCCTATAGGGTCATTATATTAGATCGATTCGATGGCAATGGGTTTGGTGTTGGTTTTTTGGTTTATCCATCATGAACATAGACACAAAAATCCTCAACAAAATTCTAGCCAATAGAATTCAACAACATATCAAAAAAATAACTGATTATGACCAAGTGGGATTCATACCAGGTATGCAGGGATGGTTCAACATTGGGAAAACAATCAATGTAATGCATCACATAAATAAAACCAAAGAAAAGAACAACATGATCTTATCAATTAATGCAGAAAAGGCATTCAACAAAGTCCAACACCCATTCATGATAAAAACTCTCAGCAAAATAGAAGGGAAATTCCTCAACATAATTAAGGGCATTTATACAAAACCAATAGCCAACATCATCATAAATGGAGAGAGTTTGAAAGCATTCCCCTTGAGAAAGGGAACAAGACAAGATGCCCTTTATAGCCACTCTTATTCAACATTGTGCTAGAGGTCCTAGCCAGAGCAATAAGGCAAGAAAAAGAAATAAAGGGCATCCAAATTGGTAAGAAAGAAGTAAAAGTATCCCTATTCGCAGATGATATGATCTTATACACAGAAAACCCCAAAGACTCCACAAGAAAACTACTGGAACTAATAGAAGATTTCAGCAAAGTATCAGGATACAAGATAAACATGCAAAAATCAGTTGGATTCCTCTATGCCAACAAAGAAAACTTCTGAAAGGAAATTACCAAATCAATAGCATTTACAATACCTCCCAAGAAGTTAAAGTACTTAGGAATAAACCTAACTAGAGACGTAAAAGACCTATACAAAGAAAACTACCAGACACTACCGAAAGAGACCTACATAAGTGGAAAAACACACCATGCTCATGTAAAAGAAGACTCAACATTGTGAAAATGTCAGTTCTACCAAAGCGATCTACAGATACAATGCAATCCTGAAACAAATCACCAACTTCATGCGGAAAGGGAAGAGGCCTCGGGTAAGTAAAGCATTACTCAAGAAGAAGAACAAAGTGGGAGACCTCACACTACCTGATTATAGAACCTATTATACAGCCATGGTAGTCAAAACAGCCTGGTACTGGTACAACAGACACATAGACCAATGGCACAGAATTGAGAACCCAGATGTAAATTCATCCACCTATGAGTAGCTGATATTTGACAAAGGCCCAAAGGCCATCAAATAGGGAAAAGACATTCTCTTTAACAAATGGTGCTGGCATAACTGGATATCTATCTGCAAAAAAAAAAATGAAACAAGACCCATACCTCACACCATGTACAAAAACCAACTCAAAATGGATCAAAGACCTAAATATAAAATCTAAAATGATAAAGATCATGGAATAAAAAATAGGATCAATGATAGGTGCCCTAATATATGGCACAAATAGTATACAAACCATAAGTAATAATGCACAAACTAGATAACTGGGAGCTCCTAAAAATCAAACACTTATGCTCATCAAGGACTTCACCAAAAGAGTAAAAGGAGAACCTACAGACTGGGAAAAATTTTTTGGCTACCACATATCTGATAAGGGTCTAATCTCTAAAACCTAAAAGATACTGCAAAACCACATCAACAAAAAGACAAATAACCCAATGAAAAATTGGGCAAATGATATGAACAGACACTTCACCAAAGAAGATATTCAGGTAGCTAACAGATACATGAGGAAATGCTCACGATCATCAGTCATTAGAAATGCAAATCAAAACTACAATGAGATACTATCTCACCCCAACAAGGCTGGCACTAATAATAAAAACACAAAACAACAAATGTTGGAGAGGTTGTGGAGAGACTTCAACATTTATGCACTGCTGGTGGGAATGTAAATGCTTCAACCACTTTGGAAAACGATTTGACCCTTCCCTAAAAAGCTGGAAATAGAAGTACTATACAATCCAGTAATCTGACTCCTTGGAATATATCCTAGAGAAATAAGACCTGTCCCACAAATATACATATGCACACCCATGTTCATTGCACACTGTTCACAATAGCAAAATGATGGAAACAACCTAGGTGCCCATCAACAAACAAATGGATAAACAAATTGTAGTACATATACATAATGGAACACTATCAATGATAAAGAACAATGATGAATCCAGGAAACATCTCACAACATGGATGAATCTGGAGGGCATTATGCTGAGTGAAATAAGTCAGTCACAAAAAGACAAATATTGTATGAGACCATTATTATAATAATTCAAGAAAAGGTTTAAACAGAGAATAAATCATTCTTTGTTGGTTACGAGGATGGGGAGGGAGAGGAAGGGGAATTCACTAACTAGATAGTAGAAAAGATCATCTTTGGTGAAGGAAAGGACAACACATAATATAGAAGAAGTCATCACAAGTGGACCAAGGGAAAAGCAACGAAGTTTCCTGTACACATCCAAACACTTTGAGGGACAGAGTAGCTGGGGCTGGGGCCTGGGGACCATAATTTTGGGGGACATCTAGGTCAACGGGCATAACAAAGTTTATTAAAATGTTCTGCATCCCACCTTTGTGACTGGCATCCGGGGTCTTAAAAACTTACGAGCAGCCATCTAAGATGCATCAATTGGTCCCAACCCACTTGGAGCAAAGGCGAATGAAGAACATCAAAGTCACAAAGAAAATATTAGCTCAAGAGACAAAAGATCCACATAAACTAGAGACTCTATCAGTCTGAGACCAGAAGAACTAGATGGTGCCCAGCTACCAATGATTGTTCTGACAGGGAACACAACAGAGAGTCCTGGACGGAGCAGGAGAAAAGTACAAAACAGAACTGAAATTCATGTAAAAAGACCAGACTTAATGATCCGACAGAGACTGGAGGAGTCCCCAAAACTATGGCCCCCAGATGCTCTGTTAACCCAGAACTAAAACCATTCCCAAAGCCCATTCTTCAGACAAAGATTAGACTGGACTATAAAATATAGAATAATACTCGTGAGGAGTGTGCTTCTTAGTTCAATCAGACACACAAGACCAAATTGGTGGCTCCTATCTGGAGGTAGGATGAGAAGGCAGAAAGGGACAGGTACTGGCTGAATGAACACAAGAAACCCGGGGTGGAAAAGGGGTGTGCACTGTCACATTCAGGGATTGCAACTAATGTCACCTAACAACATGTGTATAAATTTTTGTATGGGAAATTAACTTGAGCTGTAAACTTTCACCTAAAGCACAATTTAAAAAAAAGAATTGCTAAAATAAAAAATAGCAGTATCTCCAAATACTACCAAGGGTTCATCTTAGGCCACAAAGCAACCCTCAACAAAATCCAAGACACTGAGATGATACAAAATCTCCTCTGATCACAACACCATAAAAGTAGAAATTAATAAAGGGAAGAATAAAGAAAAAAAATCAAATACATGGAAACTGAATAACATCTTGTTTAAAAACCACTGGGTAGTAGAAGAAATCAGAGACAGAATCAAAGAATTTCTAAAATCAAATGAGAGTGAAAACACATCATACCAAAACCTTGGGACACAGCAAAGTAGTGCTTAGAGGTCAATTGATAGCAATAGACATGTACAAAAAAAAAAAAAAAAAAAAAGAAGAAGAAAGGGATAAAATCAAAATGTAACCTCTACAACTTGAACAAATAGAAAAAGAAGAGCAAAAGAAGCCCACAGCCACCAGAAGAAATGAAATAATGAAGATCAGAGCAGAAATAAATGAAAGACACTAGAAAAACAATAAAAGAACAACAAAACCAAAAGTTAGTTCTTTGAAAGGATGAACAAAATTGATAAACCACTGGCCAAACTGACAAAAGAAAAACAGGAGAGGAGATAAATAACCCAAATAAGAAATAAAATGGGGGACATTACAACAGACTCAACCGAATAAAAAGGATCATAGCAGAGTACTATGAAAAACTAAACTCCAACAAATTAAAAAACTTAGAGGAAATGGACAAATTTCTAGAAACACTACCTACCAAAACTAAAACAAACTGAGGTAGAAAATCTGAACAGATACATAACAAGAGAAGAGATTGAAGCAGGAGTAAAAATAACTCTCAACAACAACAACAAAAAGTCCTGACACAGATGGCTTCACTGGAGAATTCTACCATATACTGAGAGAAGAGCTTACACCAGTACTATTCAAACTATTTCAGAACATAGAAAAGAAAGGGATACTTCTGGATTCATTCTATGAAGCCAGCATAACCCTGATACCAAAACCAGGCAAACACACCACAAAAAAACAAAATTATAGACCAATATCTCTCATGAATATAGATGCAAAAATTCTCAACAAAATTCTAACCAATAGAATTCAGCATCATGTAAAAAAAAATAATACACCATGAGCAAGTGGGATTTATACAGGTATGCAAGGATGGTTTGACATTAGAAAATTAAAGTAACCCACCACATAAACAAAACAAAAGAATCACACGATCATCTTAATCGATGCAGAAAAGACATTTGATAAAGTCCAAAACACATTCCTGATAAAAACTATCAGTAAAATAGGAATAGAAGGAAAATTCCTCAACATAATAAATAGCATCTATAAAAAAAACCAACAGCCAACATTATTGTCAACAGAGAGAGGCTGAAAACATTCCCCTTGTGAATAGGAGCAAAACAAGGATGCCCTTTATAACCATTCGTATTTAACATTGTTCTAGATGCCCTAGCTAGAGCAATACAGCAAAAAAAGAAATAAAGGGCATCCAAATGGGTAAGGAAGAAGTGAAACTACCCCTATTCACAGATGATATGATACTATACATAGAGAACCCAAAAGACTCCCCAAGAAAACTACTGGAACTAACAGAAAGATTCAGCAGAGTATCAGGAAATCAGTTCAATTCCTATACACCAATAAAGAGAACTACAAAAAGGAAATCAGGAAAGCAATACCATTTATAATAGCTTCTAAAAAAAAATAAAAGACTTAGGAATAAATCTAACCAGAGACATAAAAGTCCTATTCAAAGAAAACTACAAAACACTACCGCAAGAAACCGAAAGAGACCTATATAAATGGAAAAACATACCATGCTCAGGGATAGGTACGTTCAACATTGTGAAAATCTCAATTCTACCCAAAGCAATCTACAAATACAATGCAATCCTGATCCAAATACCAACAGCATTCTTTAACGAGATGGAAAAACTAATCATTAACTTTATATGGAAAGGAAAGAGGCCCCAGATAAGTAAAGCATTATTAAAGAGGAAGAACAAAGTAGGAGGCCTTACACTGCCTGACCTCAGAACCTACTATACAGCTATGGTAGTCAAAACAGCCTGGTACTGGTACAATGACAGATGCATTGACCAATGGAACAAATTTGAGAACCCAGATGTAAATCCATCTACCTACGGTCACCTGATCTTCAACAAAGGCCCAAAGTCCATTAAATGGGGGAAAAGACAGTCTTTTTAACAAATGGTGCTGGCAAAACTGGATATCCATCTGTAAACAAGTGAAACAGGACCATACCTCATGCCATACACAAAAACTAATTCAAAATGAATCAAAGATCTAAATATAAAACCCAAACCTATAAAGATCATGGAAGAAAAAATAGGGTCAATGGTATGGGCCCTAAAATATGGCACAAATAGGATAAAAATCATAACTAACAATACAGAAACACCAGAAGATAAGCTAGATAACTGGGATTCTCTAAAAAATTAAACATTTATGCTCATCAAAAGACTTTACCAAAAGAGTAAAAAGACAACCTACAGACTGGGAAAAAATTTTTGACTATATAAAATACGACAAAGGTCTAATCTTTAAAATCTGCAGGAAAACCCAACACCTCTACAACAAAAACAGACAAATAATCCAATTAAAAATGGGCAAAGGATATGAACAGATGCTTCATCAAAGAAGACATTCAGATGGCTAAAAGACACGAGGAAATGCTCCTGATCACCAGCTATTAAAAAACAAACAAACACCCGTTGCTGTCTAGTCGATTCCGACTTATAGTGACTGTCTTAGTCATCTAGTGCTGCTCCAACAAAAATACCACTAGTGGATGGTTTTAACAAAGAGAAATTTATTCTCTCACAGTCCAGTAGGCTACAAGTCCAAATTCAGGGCATTAGCTCCAGGAGAAGGCGTTCTCTCTCTGTTGGCTCTGGAGGAAGGTACTTGTGATCCATCAGTCTTCCTGTGGCCTGGGAGCTTCTCTGCGCAGAAACCTCAGGTCCAAAGGATGTGCTCTGCTCCCAGCGCTGCTTTCTTGGTGGTAGGAGGTTCCCATGTGTCTCTGCTGGTTTCTCTCTTTTATATCTCAAGAGAGATTGGATTAAGACACTATCTAATCTTGTAAACCTCATCAGCATAACCTCATCATAGTGACAGAATTTACAACACATAAGGAGATCACATATAATCTCATCATAGTGATAGAGTTTACAACACATAAGGAGATCACATATAATCTCATCATAGTGATAGAGTTTACAACACATAAGGAAATCACATCAGATTACACAATCATACAATACTGGGAATCCTGACCCAGTCAAGATGACAGATATTTTTGGGGGACACAATTCAATCCATGACAGTGACCCTCTGGGACAGAGTATAACTTCCCCACAGTGTTTCCAAGGAGTGGTTGGTGCATTCGAACTGCCAACCTTTTGGTTAGCAGTTGAATGCTCTACCATTGTGCCACCAGGCCTCCCATTTAGAGAAATGCAAATCAAAACTACCATGAGATACCATCTCATCCCAACATTACTGGCACTGAAAAAAACAGAATATAACAAATGTTGGAGTGGCTGTAGGGAGACAGGAACTCTATGCACTGCTGGTGGGAATGCAAAACGGTACAACCACTTTGGAAAACGATATGGCACTTAAAAAGCTAGAAATAGAAACATCATACAATCCAGCAATCTCACTTCTAGAAATATACCTGAGAGAAATAAGAGCCGTCACACAAATAGACACATGCACACCCATGTTCATTGCAGCATTATTCACAACAGCAAAAAGATGGAAACAATCTAAGTGCCCGTCATCAGAAGAATGGATAAACAAACTATGGTACATACACACAATGGAATACTATACAAAGATAAAGAACAATGATGACTCTGCAAAACATCTCACAACATGGATGAATATGGAGGGCATTATGCTGAGTGAAATAAGCCTATCATAAAAGGACAAATACTATATGAGACTACTATTATAAAAACTCAAGAAAAGGTTTACACACAGAAAGAAATAATCTTTGATGGTCACAAGGGAGGGGAGTATTTGAGATGGAAAAACACTAACTAGATGATAGATATGTTGTAACTTTGGTGAAGGGTAAGACTGTACGCAATACTGACTGGGGAAGTCAGCACAACTTGACCAAGGCAAAATCATAGAAGCTTCACTGACATATGCAAACTCCCTGAGGGACCGAGTTACTGAGATGAGGGCTGGGGACCATGGTCTCAGGGAACATCTAGCTAAATTGGCATAACATAGTTTATAAAGAAAATGTTCTACATCCAACTACGGTGAGTAGCATCTGAGGTCATAAAAGCCTGCGAGTGGCCATCTAAGATACATCTACTGGTCCCATCCAGGCTGAGCAAAGGAGAATGAAGAAACCAAAGACACAAGGGAAAGATTAGTCCAAAAGACTAATGAACCACAACTACCACAACCTCCACCAGACTGAGTCCAGTACAACTAGATGGTGTCTGGCTACCACCGACTGCTCTGACAGGGATCACAGGAGAGGGTTCCAGACAGAGCAGGAGAAAATTGTAGAACAAAATGCAAATTCTCACACACACACACAAACACACACACACACACACAAAGACCAGACTTGCTGGTCTGACAAAGACTGGAGAAACCCCAAGAGTATGGCCCCCAGGCACCCTTTTACTCAATAGTGAAGTCACTCCCGAGTTTCATCCTTCAGCCAAAGATTAGACAGATCTATAGGGCAAACAATAACGAGGAACATGCTTTGTAGTTCAATCATATATATGAAACTAAATGGACACACCAGCTCAAAAGCAAAAATGAGAAGGCAGGAAGGGACAGGATAACTGGAGGAATGGAAACAGGAACCCAGGTTGGAGAAGGGGAAAGTGTTGACACATTGCAGGTTTGGCAACCAATGTCACAAAACAATTTGTGTATTAATTGTTTAATGAAAAACTATTTTACTCTGTAAACTTTCTCCTAAAGCATAATTTAAAAAAAGAAAAATAAGAAATTAATGAGGTAGGGAATAGGAAATTAAGTTAAATAAAATCCAGTTATTTGATGAAACTAACAAAATAGACAAATCATTAGCTAATTTATTTAAGGAAAATAATGCAAGGAAGCACAATTGTAAAAAATGAGAAATGGACATGAAGGAATAACTACTAATTAATGCAGAGGAAATAAAAATACAAGAAACTACTTTGCAAACCTTTATACAAATAAATTTGAAAACCTATATGAAAGATAATTAGGAAAATATGGTTATTAAAATTGACCTCAGTAGACATAGAACACATCAACAGACCAATTTTAATAGAGAAAGTTATCAAGGAACTGTCCTCATAAAAACCAAAACAAAAAACCACACCAGGAGCAAATGGTTTCATGTGGTCTCAATGTTACATAAATTGTTTCAAACTCATTGCCGTTGAGTCGATTTTGACACATAGCGACCCTATAGGACAGAGTAGAACTGCTCCATGGGATTTCCAAGGAGCGGCTGGTGGATTCGAACTGCTGAACTTCTGGTTAGCAGCCCAGCTCTTGACCACTGTTTGGAGCATAGAAAATGTAGAGAACTTGTAAACTCTTTTTATTAAGTATAACAATGATACCTAAACCTGATAAAAATAATAATAAATATAAATATTGATGCAAAAACCCTAAATATGAGATTAGTTATTAGACTCAAACATCACGTGAAGGAAATAATACACTATGCCCATAAGGAGCTTATATCAGGAATGCAAGGATGCTTCAACATTAGGAAATGTATTAAGAAATTGTTTAATATTATTCATTGTTTTAAGAGGTCAAAAAGGGGGAGGACCACATGGTTTTCTTCATAGGTGCTGGAAAAAAACTTTGATAAAACAATATCCATTCCTAAAATATTTCTTGAGAAAATAGGAATGGATGAATACTTATTTATTTTATTATGCTTTAGGTGTAAGTTTAAAGCAGTTAATTTCTCATTCAAAAATTTATACACATATTGTCAAGGAATTTCTCTTCTATTCCTATCTTGCTGAGTGTTTTTATCAGGAATAGGTATTGAACTTTGTCAAATGCATTTCTGCATCAATTAATAAGATCATGTGGTTCTTTTGTTTATATGATGGATTACATTGATTGATTTTCTAATGTTGAGCCACCCCTGCATACCTGGTATGAATCCCACTTGGTCATGATAAATTATTTGATATGCTGTTGAGTTCTATAGGCTAAAATTTTGTTGAGGATTTTTGTGTCTATGTTCATGAGGGATATTGGGTTATAATTTTCTATTTTTGTGGTGTCTTTACCTGGCTTTGGTGTCAGGGTTATGCTGGCTTCATAGAATGACTTTGTGAGTATTCCTTCCTTTTCTATGCTGGGAAATACCTTTAGTAGTATTGGTGTTAACTCTTCTCTGAAAGTTTGGTAGAATTCTCCAGTGAAGCCATCAGGGCCAAGGCTTTTTTGTTTGTTTGTTTGTTTTTAAATTACCTCTTCAATCTCTTCTTTTGTTATGGCTTTATTTAGTTTTTCTACCTTGGTTTATGAAAGTTTAGGTAGGTAGTGTGTTTCTAGAAATCTGTCCATTTCCTCTGGTTTTCAAAGTTTTTGCAGTACAATTTTTCAATAGTATTCTGTTATGATCCTTTCTATTTCAGTTGGGTCTGTTGTGATATCACCCAGCTTGTTTCTTATTTGGGTTATTTGCTTCCTCTCCTGTTTTTCTTGTGTCGATGGTTTTGTCGATGGTTTGTCGATTTTGTTGATCTTTTCAAAGAACCAGCTTTTGGTCTTGTTGGCTCTTTCAATTGTTTTTCTGTTCTCTGTTTCATTTATTTCTGCTCTAATCTTTATTATTTCCTTTCTTCTGGTGGCTGTGGGCTTCTTTTGCTGCCCTCTATTTGTTCAAGTTGTGGTATTAATGTTTTGATTTTTGTCATTTCTTCTTTTTCTGTGCTTTTACTGCTATAAATTGACCTCTAAGCATTGCTTTTGCTGTGTCCCAAAGGTTTTGGTAAGGTATGTTTTCATTCTCCTTTGATTATATGAATTTCTTTACTCCATCCTTGATTTCTTCTATAACCCAGTAGTTTTTAAGTAAGATGTTGCTCAGTTTCCATGTGTTTGATTTTTTTCCTTGCTGTTTCTGTTATTGATTTCTACTTCTATGGCATTATAGTCAGAAAAGATGCTTTGTAATATTTTGATGTTTTGGATTCTGTTAAGGCTTGCTTTGTGGCATACAATGTGATGTATTCTGGAGAATGTTCCATGTGCATTGGAAAAGAATGTATACTTGGCTGCTGTTGGGTGGAGTGTTCTGTATATGTCTATAAGGTCAAGTTGATTGATTGTGGCATTTAGATCTTCCATACCTTTATTGAGTTTCTTTTCTAGATGTTCTGTCCTTCACCGAAAGTGGTGTGTTGAAGTCTCCAACTATTATTGTGGAGCTATCTATTTCTGTTTTCAATGCTGTTAGAGTTTGTGTTATGTATTTTGGAGCCCTGTCATTTCATTGAGTGCATATATACTCATTAAGGGTATGTCCTCCTGGTATATTGACCCTTTAATCATTAGATAATGTCCTTCTTTATCCTTTGTGGTTGATTTTGCTTTAAAGTCTATTTTGTTGGAGATTAATATTGCCACTCCCGCTCTTTTTTGGTTGTTGTTTACTTGGTATTTTTTTCATCCTTTGAGTTTTAATTTCTTTGTGTCTTTGTGTCTCAGGTGTGTCTCCTGTAGACAGCATATAGACATTGTTTTTTTATCCATTCTTCCACTCTCTGTCTCTTTATTGGTACATATAGTCCATTTACATTCGGTATAATTATTGATAGGTATGTGTTTCCTGCTGTCATTTTGATGGGTTTTTTTTTTTTTTTTTGGTATATGTGTTGTTGACAGTTTCTTTGATCCACTTAATTTTCTGTGCTGAGTTCTTTTTCCTTATGTATTGTCTTTTAATCTTTTCCATTATTGTTGATTTTGTGTTTGCTGAGTCTTTATATTTTTCTTCTTTTTTATTTTCATGGGTATGTTTGTTAGCTTCCTTTGTGGTTACCTTGAAATTTACCTTTATTTTTCTAAGTTTAAATCAATCTTTTATTTCTTGACATCACCTTAACTTCCTCTCTATATGAAAGTTCTATGACTACACTGTTTATTCCTTCTTTTTGTTTTGACATTGTCATCGTTTACATATTGACATTTCTGGTTCTTTATTTTCAGTCTTTTAGCTTTGGTTTGTTTTTTGAATTCCCTGTCTGGGTTGATAACTGGTTGATCTGTCCTGTGTCCTAGTCTTGGATTGTTGTCTGATATTGTTGGTTCTCTAACTGGAGGACTCCCTTTAATATTTCTTGTAATTTTGGTTTGGTTTTTACAAATTTCCTTAACTTCTGTTTATCTGGAAAAGACCTAATTTCACCATCATATTTGAGAGACAGTTTTGCTACATATATAAGTCTTGGTTGGCAATTTTTTTCCTTCAAGGTTTTATATATGCCATCTGATCTCACTAATTCTGACTTCCATTGTCTCAGTTCTGCTCCTATGACCTTCTATTGAGCTGTCTAATTGTAAAATTTTATTGGTAATCTTTGGATTTCTAGTTGCTCTCTACGGTTTCTAGCAGCCTGTTAATTTTGTCATTTTGTTCTTGTATTGTTTTCCTGAATTCCTCTATTGCTTTGTCTGTGCATTCCTTGGCTTGATCTGTGTTTTGCATGATCTCCTTCCTGATATCTTGGAGAGCTCTGTATATTAGTCTTTTGCCTTATCTTCCTCTGGAAGGTTTCCTGGTTCTTTATTTTGGTCACTTGCTGGAGTCAGCTTGACCTGCTTCTTTATGTCATTTGATAATGACTGTTGTCTCTGAGACATCAATAAGTTATATATTTATTGTATGTTTGTTTACTGTGTCTTGACTTATTGTTTTGTTTTGATATGCCTGTGATGGTTAAGAGTGTGTGTCAACTTGGCTGGGCCATGATTCTCAGTGTTTATATGTGATTACCCCCATAATGGGATCTGCTGTGAGTAGCCAATCAGTTGAAAGGAATTTTCCTTGGGTGTGTGGCCTGCATCTGAATATAAGTGGATGTTCTAGCTTTTGCCTCCTCTGGATGCTGCGACTGCCTCCTGTTCATCTGACCTCTGGTTCTTGGGACTTGAGCTGTCACTTATCTGCTGATCTTGGGATTTGTCGATCTTCACAGCCTGTGAGCAAGAGCCCTGCTCTCTGATCTGCTGATCTTGGGTTCACCAGCCCCTGCAGCTACATGAATCAAGAGAAGCCTCTATACTGATCCATGGAGTTGGGACTTTCCAGCCTCTACAATCACGAGCCGTTACCTTGATATAAATCTCTCTGTGTATATATTTATATGCTTTACTAGTTTTGCTTCTCTAGAGAACCCAGCCTAAGACAATGCCCAAGTAGGCTGGGTGTGTGAGCTACTTTGGTTGTTGGTGTCTTTTAAGTTCTCACATCCTGTCTTCATGTGATCAGAGCAGCTTCTAGGTATGTGAGCCTAGGAGTCCATTCACTTTTCTTGTGTGGGTGCAGCACAGGTGTTCAGGTCATTGATCGCTGAGTGTGTGGTGTAGATTCTCAACTACAGACCTAGGCAGGCAGGGCTGTGTAGGGGTGCTTGAAGCAGGCACAGGGTATCTGGCCACAGTGGGGGGCTATGTGTGGAGCAAGGCAGGAGGCTGATGGCTGCCCCTGCGTGTCTGGATGGAGGTCCTGTCCTCGTCCCCTAGAGCGCTTAGTGGAGGGCTATTGCAGCAGTCCTTGGGCACTAGGAAGTGCCACTAATTCTCAGACCCTCGCTGTGGGTAGCTGGATGGAGTGGGTGGTAGTGCCAGCCCTCAGGCCTCCAGTGTGGGTGGGTGAGGCCCCTGTGGTATCAAATGTCACAAATCTGCATCTCCCCCTTGACTGCTGCAGTTGAAAATGGGCTTCATGTGTATGCCCTGCTGTTTTATGCTAATGAGGATGTGCAGTGTTGAATCAGCCCACACAGGTCTGGGCAGGGGTGAAGGGTGCTGCAAGTCCATTGACCCCTTTTGCCAGTGGCTGGGTGAAGGGGCTGGGCCTCGGTCCAGCTCTGAGTTCCCAGCTTAGGCGGCATGGTGTTTTTTTAACATGGTGAAACTGGTGTGGGCTTTGAGAGCCCTGAGTTCCCGGCATAGGGGCTATGGCAGTTGTTGAATACTGCTGGACTGGTGTCAGAGTGGAACAGGGTCGGGGGTGGGTGAGGGGAAGGAAGTGTTTCTCCGCTGTGAAACTCCGGGAGGGGGAGGGGTTATTTTGCCCCCGTGTGGTAAATTAGAAGCTTACACTTAACTTTTGCAGGTCTGATGTCACTCTTGGTTCTGCAAGTGTGTGGAGATTGACTTGCTGCTCGTCTGCACCCGATGTTTTGAGCTCAACTTTGAATGATGCTGCTTGCCTCAGCCTCTGTATGCTGCACAGACTCAGCTAGCAGGGCACTGGCGATCTCACAATCTTTACTTCTCTGCTGCTTTTGAATTGTCTCTCCTTCTACCTGCCACTCAGTCCTATTCTTCAGCTTTGTCTTTGATGATTAGGATTTCTAGATTGTCATATATAATCAATTCACTTTTTGGGGAGGGGGTCTTTGTTGGAAGAGGGACAGCAGTAAGTATCTGTCTATTCTGCCATCTTGGCCCTGCCTCAGATGAGTAGTTATTTAACATAAATATATTTATATATGTTAATATAGTATAACATTGTATATGTATCTATGTATGTTTACCTATCTATCTACCTGCCTATCTATCTACCTACCTGTCTATCTATCTATCTATACACACACATATCTTTCCAAAAGCTAGCCTTTTACTTAAAGGAGAAACACTAAAGGCATTCGCACAAAGGAACTAGGCAATGATGTTCACTATCTTGACCTCTATTACATTGTTCTGGGAGTATTAGCCAATGCAATTAGACAAGAGAAAACAAAAACATTAGAACTGTAAAAGAAAAAATCAAAACTCTTCTCTATTTTCAGATGATCTGATAATATACCTGAAAAAACCCCAGATAATCACTGATAAAGCCACAAAAGCACAATTCAGCAAGGTAGCAGAATGTAAAATTCCATAGTTTTTATATATACAAATAATAACCAATTAGAGGATATAATTGAAGAGAAAAACCTTAGTTACAGTAGCAACAAAAAGAAAATAATATTATGGATAAACTTAACAAGAAAGTTCAAAACCTATGTGAGGAAAACTACAAAACATCTCCAAAAGACACAAAAACAGATTTGACCCAATGGAAAGATACTACTTACTCTTGGTTGATAGCTCAACATCATCACGATGATAGTTCTACCTAACCTAATTTATAAATGCAATGCAATCCCAATAAAAATAACAACATGCTCTTTTATAGAACTAAACAAGTTGCTAATAAAATTTGTATGGAAATCTAAACATGCAAGATAGCTAAGAAAACATTGAATCGAAATAGCTGTGAGTAGGGACTAGTGCTACCAGATATTAAAACATAATACAAAGCCTCTATAATTAAAACAGTAATGCTGGCAAATGAATAGACAGATTAACTGAATAGAAGTCCAGAAATAGATCCAACTACATATAGAATATTAGTATGTGATAAAGGTGGTACTGTAAATCACTGGACAAATACTGACTTTAATAAATGGTGCTAGGACAACTGGATAGCCATTTGGAAAAAAATAAAATAGGACAAATTCTATACAAAATACACAAGAATAAACTCCAAATGAATCAGAAATCTAAACGGAAAAAAACAAAACTGTAGGAGCCCTAGAAGTGAATTCCTCTTTAACTTGACTTTTTAACTATAACACAAAATCCAGATACTATATAAAATTTAAAAAAAAAAAAAAAACCTCTTGCATTGTAAAGACACCAAAAGCAAAGTCAAAAGACAAATGACAATATGGGAGACTATTTCCAATATATGTCACAAAAAAGGGGGCTAATATTCCTAACATACAAAGAAATTTTGGACTAAAAAAGAAAACAAAATTCCTATGGAGAAATGGGCAAAAGACATAGACAATTCACTAAAAGATATTTAAAGATTTCCCTTAAGCATATGAAAGAAAAGTGTAACTTTGCTCATAAAAAGTAAAATGCAAATTAACACTGCACTAAGACACCATTTCTCGCCCATTAGATTGGCAAAAATTCTAAAGCTTAACAGTACTCTCTGTTGGCAAGGCCATGAGAAAACAGGCACTAAAAAACAAACATGGAAGCCAGGCTGAAGGGACCCCCACTGGATATATTTGGGACCTTTTGAACACCAAAATAATAAAGGACAGTCATGAATTATAAATTATTGGGGGAAAAAATGAGAATCCATGAGTACAGACCAATAGTAGAAAGGTAGGTAGGCAGATAAAGGGGGAGAGGAGAGGGCTTTTGCTTTCAGTAGGATGTAAACTCTAGACTGGTAAATATGGAGGATCAGCCATCAGAATAATGTTGGTTCAAACATGAGGCATCAATGAATGCTAAATGTGGGTGGGGGAGTTCTAAGAGGAGCATGATATTTTGTATGGTTTTAAAGTATCTTTGCACAAACTACATATTCATTGCAAGGAAAAAGAAACAGCAATTATACAGTGAAGAAACAGAAATATCTTAACTGGGTGATCAAAATCATTATCAACAATGAGGGGCAGATGGACATCGTATGTCTCTACATGTGATACCCTGAGAAGGACACAACATTTATGAATCTAATCATGAGGAAAAATCAGACAAACCTCAAATAAGGACCATATAATAAAAAAAGACAGGGGCAGGGACTGAATTCTTCAAAACTGTCCATGTTTTGAAGGAGCTAACAGTTCCAGATTAAAGAAGAGTAAAGAGACATGACAACTAGATGCAATGTGATCCTATCCTGGATCCTTTACCAGAGGAAAAAGTGCTAAAACTACATTGTTATAGATTGAATTGTGTCCCCCTACTCCAAAAAAAAGAAAAAAAAATTGAAATCCTAAGCCCTGGTACCTGTGAATGTGGCCTTGTTTGGAAAGGGTTATTGAAGATGTTATCAGTTAATGAGGTCATACTGGAGTTCAGTGGGTCCTAATCCAATATGAGGGACTCCTTAATAAAAAAGAAGAGACACAGACAGAGAACAATGGTCATGTAAAGATGTATCTAGAAGCTAAGGAAATCCTAGGACTACCAGCAGCCAGGAGAGACAAGAAAGGATCTTCCCCTGCAGCCTTTGGAGAAAACATGGCCCTGCTGACACCCTGATTTGGACTACCAGCCTTCAGAACCATAAGACAATAGATTTCTATTCTTATAAGCCACCTGGTTTGTGCTATTTTGTTATGGCAGCAGTAGGAAACTAATACAGACATAATTAGGCCAAGTGACAAAATTGGAACATCAAAAGTAGATTAAATAAATTATTGTGTGAATATTACATTTCCTGAAAGTGAGTATTGTACTGTGGCTACATGAGAAAATGTCTTCATTCTTAGAAAATACATGCTATTTCAGAATAAAGGGGCATGATGTATACAATTTTCAAATTTTTAAGAAAACATATTACATATATGTATGAATGTGATGTGTGTATCTACACACATATATATCTACTATCTATATTTATATATCTGTATGCATATAGATATATGGAAAGAGAAAGAAAATGAGAACACAAATGATAAAGCAAAATGTTAATAGATAAATCTGGATAAAGGGTATACACATCTGTTTCTTTGAACTATTTTTACAATTTTTGGTATAATAACTTCAAAAATAAGTTTCAAAATTAGTTTGAAATTATTTCTAAATAATTTTTTTTAAAACTCAAAAACGTATGTTTAGTACCACCCAACTTTTATAAACTTATGTAAATGTAAATTTTTCTAAAGGATACACACACACACACACACACACACACACACACACACACAGACACGCTCATATACATGCCCCTAAGGCATTAAGTACCACCTCTGAGTGGTGCAAATGGTTAACATGCTTGACTGCTAACCCAAAGAATGGAGGTTTGAGTTCATTCAGAGGCACCTTGGAAGAAAGGCCTGGCAATCTACTTCCAAAAAATTAGCCATTGAAAACCCTATAAAACATAGTTCTATTCTGACACACATGGATCACCATGACTTGATGGCAACTGGTTAAAAGCATTAACTAGCTCTTTCTGAGCAAGTGGGATTTTATACGTTTTTATGCATTCTCTTTTTTGCTACTCTGTGTTTTCTTTTGGCATACAAAATACAGTTTTGTTAGTAAAAAATCTCCTCAAAACATTGCTTATAATATGAAAAGTGGAAATAATCTAAAGGATCATCAATAGAATCACTAAATCAGCTGAAAACAACAACTAATAAAATTTAGTAATGAAAAACCATACTCGTTCTCATTTTACAGAGTGATCAATAGTCAGAATTCTTGTGGCAGCAGGTAACAAGGAAATTTTACTTCAGAAGAAGCTGCAATTGCTAAAAATAATAAAAACACATAATAAAACTTGTGTTGTTGCTGTTGTTAGGTGCCCTTGAGTCGGTTCTGACTCATAGCAACTTACGTACAACAGACTGAAACACTGCCCAGTCCTGCGCCATCCTCACAATTGTTTTTATGCTTGAGCCCATTGTTGCAGCCACTGTTGTCAATCCATCTCATGGAGGGTCTTCTTCTTTTTTGCTGACTGTCTATTTCACCAAGCATCATGTCCTTCTCTAGGGACTGATCCCTCCTGATAACATGTCCAAAGTATGTGAGACGTAGTCTCGTCATCCTTGCTTCTAAGGGGCATTCTGGCTGTATTTCTTCCAAGGCAGATTTGTTCGTTCTTTTGGCAGTCCGTGGTATAGTCAATATTCTTCACTAATACCACAATTCAAAAGTGTCAATTCTTCTTAGGTCTTCCTTATTCATCGTCCAGCTTTCGCATGCATATGAGGCGACTGAAAACACCATGGCTTGGGTCAGGCGCACCTTAGTCCTCAAAGTGACATCTTTGCTTTTTACCACTTTAAAGAGGTCTTTTGCAGCAGATTTGCCCAATGCAATCTGTCGTTTGATTTCTTTACTGCTGCTTCCCTGGGTGTTGATTGTGGATTCAAGTAAAATGAAATCCTTGACAACTTCAATCTTTTCTCCATTTATCATGATGTTGCTTATCGGTCCACTTGTGAGGATTTATGCTTTCTTTATGTTGAGGTGTAATCCATACGGAAGGCTGCGGTCTTTGATCTTCAGCAGTAAGTACTTCAAGTCCTCTTCACTTTCAGCAAGCAAAGTTGTGTCATCCGCATAACGCAGGTTGTTCATGAATCTTACTCAAACCCTAATGCCCTGTTCTTCTTCATATAGTCCAGCTTATCCTAAATAGAAGCTGAGAGAAAATATCCATTGAAACAAACATTAGAAGCTGAGAGAAAAGATACACTGAAACCAGCATAAATTTTTTAAATCATAATTTTTAATGAGATCTAATCAAATTGGAAAGGAAAGGGCAAACAGCAGTGACTTTGGTTCCTATTTCCCTGCCTGCTCCCCTTAGCTATCATTGATGAGCGTCTAACAAAGAATCATACACAGGTTGTGGCTTTAAGCAATGTTCTTCAGTAGTAGTTAAGTTTCTCCTCAGTGCCTCATTGTTGTTTACACAGAAGGGCTGCAGCACATCCTTTGTGACTGCTGTGTAATTTGCTTCCATAGGACTGTTTGCACTGCAATATCATTTGATGTATCTGTGTAGAGATGGGTAATGCAATGCCTCGTGATGCTCATGCTCAACTATGTAGCACATGGCACAAAAAAGGGATGCAATGGTATTTTCCATACACATATAAAATCTGTATTTTTACAATGCTTAAATGGTGATAATGTTGATAACTGGAAAAAATTTGTTTTGGTAAAGGGAAATTTACAGACTCCTTTTTTATAAATCAGCCTTTAGCAAATATGATGGATTTTAACAATTAATAATTACATGTCAGAGTTGCAGACATTGCCTACTTTCTATGAACAGAATGATCCTTTGTGGTGTAAACAGAGCTGAGGTCTTCCAAAAGAGAACATTGTACAGAATAAGGTGCATCATCTAATCCTGTAGGAAACCTTGCATGATGCACAAACCCTAGGACAGACACAGAGCTGTCTCAAATTACTGTGCAGGAACAGCAGTTCTATGAAATACAAACGGACCAAGACAGAGAACTCTACTCAGAGCTCTGTTTGCTTAAATGTCATAGCAGTTTTTTATGGCTCAAACAGATAAATATGGAGAAATGTTTATTAGATTATTTATAAGCATTCATAAAAATGTCTATAACCTTTCCAGTACAAAACACTAGTGTGAACTTTGAAGTTTTATGTTGACTATAAGATTTCTGTGTTTGCAGGTGTATTTCGATTTACTCATTTTCAGTTAGAAAAATAATGAAGGCTGTCTTTTCCTAACTGTTCTGAAGTGCCACTTTTGCCATAAATTAATCATATGTAATGTGTGTCTATTTCTGGACTCTCTAGTCTGTTACACTGGTGTGTATATATATATATATATATATACACACACACACATATATCCCCAGCACATCTGTCAGTTTGTCATAGTGCTGGAAGATAAGCCCCTCATGTTGGAAAGCACTCAAAATATGACTGGGGAAGAGCTGCCTCCTCAAAGTAGAGTGGACCTTAATGATGAGGATGGAGTCAAGCTTTCAGGACCTTCATTTGCTGATGTGGCATGACTCAAAATGAGAAGAAACAGCGGCAAACATCCATTAATAATCGGATCATGGAAAGTACAAAGTATGAACCTAGGAAAATTGGAAATCATCTAAAACAAAATAGAATGCATAAATATCAACATCCTAGGCATTAGTGAGCTGAAATGGACTGGTATTGTCCATTTTGAATCGGACAATCATATGGTCTACTACGCTGGGAATGACAACTTGAAGAGGAATGACATTGCATTTATCATCAAAAAGAACATTTCAAGATCTATTCTGAAGTACAACTCTGTCAGTGATAGGATAATATCCATACGCCTACAAGGAAGACCAGTCAATTTGACTATTATTCAAATTTACACACCAACCACGAAGGCCAAAGATGAAGAAACTGAAGATTTTTACCAACTTCTGCAGTCTGAAACTGATGGAACATGCAGTCAGGATGCATTGATAATTACGGGTGATTGGAATGAGAAAGCTGGAAACAAAGAAGGATCAGTAGTTGGAAAATATGGCCTTGGTAATAGAAACAATGCCGGAGGTCACATAATAGAACTTTGCAAAACCAACGACTTCTTCATTGCAAATACTATACCCATGGACCTCACCAGATGGAATACACAGGAATCAAATCAACTATATCTGTGGAAAGAGACGATGGGAAAGCTCAATATTATCAGTCAGAACAAGGCCAGGGGCCGACTGTAGAACAGACCATCAATTGCTCATATACAAGTTCAAGCTGAAACTGAAGAAAATTAGAACAAGTCCTCAAGAGCCAAAGTACGACCTTGAGTATATCCCAACTGAATTTAGAGACCATCTCAAGAACACATTTGACACGGTGAGCACTAATGACCGAAGACCAGATGAGCTGTGGAATGACATCAATGACATCATACATGAAAAAAACAAGAGATCATTAAATAGACAAGAAACAAAGAAAAGACCAAAATGAATGTCAGGAGAGACTCTGAAACTTGCTCTTGAATGTCAAGTAGCTAAAGCAAAAAAAAGAAATGATGAAGTAAAAGAGCTGAACAAAAGATTTCAAACAGCGGCTTGAGAAGACAAAGTAAAGTCTTATAATGACATGTGCAAAGATCCGGAGATAGAAAACCAAAAGAGAAGAACACGCTTGGCATTTCTCAAGCTGAAGGAACTGAAGAAAACATTCAGACCTTGAGTTGCAATACTGAAGGATTCTATGGGAAAAATATTGAAAGACACAGGAAACATCAAAAGAAGATGGAAGGAATACACAGAGTCACTATACCAAAAAGACTAGGTCGACGTTCAACCATTTCGGGAGGTGCCATATGATCAGGAACCCATGATACTGAAGGAAGAAGTCCAAGCTGCACTGAAGGCATTGGCAAAAAACAAGGCTCCAGGAATTGATGGAATACCAATTGAAACGTTTCAACAAACGGATGCAGCACTGGAAGTACTCACTCATCTATGCCAAGAAATTTGGAAGACAGCTACCTGGCCAACTGACTGGAAGAGATCCATATTTACGTCTATTCCCAAGGAAGGTGATCCCACCAAATTCGGAAATTATCGAACAATATCATTAATATTATACGCAAGTAAAATTTTGGTGAAGATCATTCAAAAGTGGCTGCAGCAGTATATCGACAGGGAAGTGCCAAAAATTCAAGACGGATTCAGAAGAGGACATGGAATGAAGGATAGCATGTCAGATGGATCCTGGCTGAAAGCAGAGAATACCAGAAAGATGTTTACCTGTGTTTTATTGACTATGCAAAGGCATTTGACTGTGTGGATCATAATAAACTATTATAAAGAATGGGAATTCCAGAACAGTTAATTGTGCTCATGAGGAACCTATGCATAGATCAAGAGGCAGTCATTTCAACAGAACAAGGGGATACTGTGTGGTTTAAAGTCAGGAAAGGTGTGCATCAGGATTGTATCCTTTCACCATACCTATTCAATCTGTATGCTGAGCAAATAATCTGAGAAGCTGGACTATATGAAGAAGAACAGGGCATCAGGATTAGAGGAAGACTCACTAACCTGCATTATGCAGATGACACAACCTTGCTTGCTGAAAGTGAAGAGGAGTTGAAGCACTTACTGATAAAAATCAAAGAGCACAGCCTTCAGTATGGATTACATCTCAACATAAAGAAAACAAAAATCCTCACAACTGGACCAATAAGCAACATCATGATAAATGGAGAAAAGATTGAAGTTGTCAAGGATTTCATTTTACTTGGATACACAATCAACACCCATGGAAGCAGCTAATCAAACAACGTGTTGCATCCTGCAAATCTGGGGCAAAAGACCTCTTTAAAGTGTTCAAAAGCAAAGATGTCACCTTGAAGACTAAGGTGAGCCTGAGACAAGCCTTGGTGTTTTCAATCACTTCATATGCATGTGAAAGCTGGTCGATGGATAAGGAAGACTGAAGAAGAATTGATGCGTTTGAATTGTGGTGTTGGAGAAGAATATTGACTATACCATAGACTGCCAAAAGAACGAGCAAAGCTGTCTTGAAAGAAGTACAACCAGAATGCTCTTCAGAAGCAAGGATGGCAAGACTATGTCTTACATACTTTGGACATGTCATCAGGAGGGACCAGTCCCTGGAGAAGGACATCCTGCTTGGTAAAATAGAGGGTCAGTGAAAAAAGAGGAAGATCCTCAATGAAATGAATTGACACAGTGGCTGCAACGGTGGGCTCAAGCATAGCAGGGATTGTGAGGATGGCGCAGGACAGGGCAGTGTTTCGTTCTGTTGTGCATAGGGTCGCTATGAGTTGGAATTGACTGGACAGGACCTAACAAACAAAACAAAATAAGCATATATATGTGTACATATATATATATATATATATATATCCTTGAGCCAATACACCACTATCTTAATTATAGTGTCTTTAAAACAAGTCTCAATCTAGTAGAGCCAGTCCCTCAAAAAAAATTTTTTTTTTCTTCAAGTGTATTTTGGCTATTCTGGGGGTATTTGTAATTCCATATAAATTTTTGAATCAGTTTGTGAAGTAAGTTGGAAAAAAGAAAGAGAGAAAGTAGGACAGAAAGAGAGAGAGTAAAAACAAACATCTGATAAGATACTGTTCGTAATTGCATTGAATCTACAAATCAGTTTGGGGAGAATTGACATCTTTATAATATTCGATATTCCAACCTATGAACATTAAACATCCTTCCATTTATTTGGCCTTTAATGTCATTTGATATATTGTAGTTCTGCACAGAAGTCTTCTACATCTTTTGTTAGATTTTTCCCCTTAGGTATTTGATTTTTTGTTGTTGTTGTTAGGTGCCATTGAGTCAGTTCCAACTCATAGTGACCATATGAACAAAAGAATGAAACACTGCCTGGTCCTGTGCCATCCTCACGATCATTGCCGCTTGAGCCCACTGTTGTAGCCGCTGTGTCAGTCCATCTCATTGAGGGTCTTCCGCTTTTTCGCTGATCCTCTACTTTATCAAGCATGATGTCCTTCTCCAGGGACTGGTCCCACCTAATAACATGTCCAAAGTACGTGAGACAAAGTATCGCTGTCCTTGCTTCTGAGGAGCATTCTGGCCATACTTCTTCCAAGACAGATCTGTTCATTCTTCTGACAGTCCATGGTATATTTAATACTCTTCGCCAACACCCTAATTGAAAGGTGTCAATTCTTTTTTGGTCTTCCTTATTCATTGACCAGCTTTCACATGCATATGAGGTGATTGGAAATACCCTGGCTTGGGTCAGGCACATCTTAGTCCTCAAAGTGACACCTTTGCTTTTCAACACTTTAAAGAGGTCTTTTGCAGCAGATTTGCCCAACGTGATACGTCATTTGATTTCCTGACTTACTGCTGCAACCATTTTTGAATTATCTTCAGCAAAATTTTACTTGCATGTGATATTAATGATATCATTTGATAATTTCCACATTCTGTTGGATCAACTTTCTTTGGAATGGGCACAAATATGGATTTCTTCCAGTTCATTGGCTAGGTAGCTGTCTTCCAAATTTCTTGGCACAGACGAGTGAGCGCTTCCAGTGTTGCATCAGTTGGCTGAAACATCTCAATTGATATTCCATCAATTTCTCGAGCCCCGTTTTTTTTACCAACAGCTTCAATGCAGCTTGGATTTCTTCCTTTAATACCATCTTGATCATATAGTACCTCCTGAAATGGGAACATTGACCAGTTCTATTTAGTACACTGACTATGTGTATTCCTTCCATCTTCTTTTGATGCTTCCTGCATCATTCAATATTTTCTTCATAGAATCCTTCAATATTGCAACTCGAGGTTTGAATTTTTTCTTCAGGTCTTTCAGCTTGAGAAACGCCAAGTGTGTTCTTCCCTTTTGGTTTTCTAACTCTGGGTCTTTGCACATGTCATTATAATACTTTACTTTGCCTTCTTAAGCTGCTCTTCGAAATCTTCTGTTCAGCTCTTTTACTTCATTATTTCTTCCTTTTGCTTTTGCTACTCTATGTTCCTGTTGTCACAGTGGTTAAAGTGATTGACTGCTAACTGAAAAGTCAGCGGTCTGAAATCACCAGTGGCTCCAGGGGAGAAAGATGTGGCAGTCTGCTTCTGCAGAGATTTACAGCCTCGGAAACTCTATTGGGTAACTAACTATGCATTGGAATTGACTCAGTGGCAATGGATTTTTTTTTTTCTTACTCTACGTTCAAGAACAAGTTTCAGAGTGTCTTCTAACATCCATTTTGGTCTTTTCTTTCTTTCTTGTCTTTTTAATGACTTCTTTCTTTCTTCATGTATGATGTCCTTGATGTCATCCAACCACTTGTCTGATCTTCAGTCATTCATGTTCAATGCATCAAATCTATTCTTGAGATGGTCTCTAAATTCAGATGGGATATACTCAAATTTGTATTTTGGCTCTCATGGACTTGTTTTAATTTTCTTCAGTTTTAACCTGAACTTGCATATGAGCCATCGATAGTTTGTTCTGCATTCGACCCCTGGTCTTGTTCTGACTGATGATACTGAGCATCTCCATCGTCTCTTTTCACAGATGTAGTCAGTTTGATTCCTGTGTACTCCATCCAGTGAGGTCCATGTGTTTGGTCACTGTTTATGTTGTTATAAAAAGATATTTGCAATGAAGGAGTCATTGGTCTTACAAAATCTTATCATGCAATCTTCAGTGTCATTTCTATCACCAAGTCCATATTTTCCAACTATTGATCCTGTTTCCAACTTTCACATTCCAATCACCAGTAATTTATCAATGCATTTTGTTTGCATGTTTGATCAATTTCAGACTGCAGAAGTTGTTAAAAAGCTTCAATTTCTTCAACTTTGGCCTTAGTGGTTGGTGGGTGAATTTGAATAATAGTCCAATTGACTAGTTTTCCTTGTAGGCCTGTGGATATTATCCTATTACTGACAGCGTTGTACTTTAGGATAGATCCTGAAATGTTCATTTTGAACATTGGATAGATTTTATGTTGTTGAAAATGATATCTTTTTCAAATTTCATTTTCTAATTTATTGTTGATTTATAGATATGCAGTTGAGTTTTTTATATGAACTTTGTCTTCAGCAATCTTGAGAAATTCACATATTTTGGTAATTTATCTTTAGATTCTTTTTAAATTTTCTACATACACAATTCTATCAACTACAAATAATGGCATTATTCCCCAACTTGCTGTATGACATATCACTAGATACAGGTTGCTAATGATATGCTTGTGATTAAAGCATATGTATTTATGAGATTGGACCATAATTTCCCTTTTTCTTAATGCCCTTGTCAGGTTTTAGTATCAAGGTACTGCTGGCCTTATTAAATAAGTTGAAGAGCGTCCCTCATTTTCTATTATCTGAAACAATTTATGTAAAATTGGTACCTTAGTCTAGGTCTTTGTCAGAAAGCAGAGCCTGAGGCAGGGGTTTGCTTGCAGGTTCTTTATTTTGGGAAGTGATCCTAGGTAACAGAGTAGGATAACTGAGAAGAGGATAACCGAGAAGAAGCAAAAACAAATAGAAATGTACAATATTGAGTCAGTCACTGCTGGCGACAACTGGGGCTTCACCCTGCTGAGACCTTTGATGTAGTCATGTAGAATGCACTTCTGAACTATCTGCTCAAGAGATAGAAGAGGGGAGCAGCAGACAGTTTCCTACAAGTGTAACCTGACAACACCTTCCCACGTATTTCTCACTTTCTGCCCCATGGCTTCTCTAACACGAGACCTGGGTCACTTGTGGCAACCCTTGGACCAAAACTCACTCACAAATGTACAACGTGAAAGTGCAAGGGCATTAACATCTCATGATGGCATAGTGGTTAACAGCTACGGCTGCTAACCAAAAGGTCAGCAGTTTGAATCCACCAGGCGCTCCTTGGAAACTCTATAGGGTAGTTCTACTCTATTCTATAGGGTTGCTATGAGTCGGAATCAACCTGATGGCAAGGCAATGGGTTTGGTTTGGTTTTTTTGGAGGAAACCACTGGCCAAAGAGGGACAGGAAACTGTGGACAAATGCTGCCATCTTTTGGATTAAAAGGTAAAATGATCGAATGTGAGTTTGGGCATAAAAGGTATCTGTTACAATTGGCATTATTTCTTCCTCAAGTATTTGGTAGAATTCACTGGTGAAGCCATCTGGGTGTTTTCCTTGTGGAAAGGTGTTAATTACAAATTCAATTTATTTTAAAGATATAGGATTATTCAAATTTTGTTTCCTGTATAATTTTTGATAAGCAGTATTTTTCTAAGAATTTATTTCATCTAATTTGTCATATTTTGGCATATAGGAATTTATACTATCCTTTTACTATAATTTTAAATTGAAGTATAACACATATATAGAAAGGTGCACAGATCATAAATTTATAGCTTGATGAATTTTCACAAAAACACTCACGTAAACATCACCACAATCAAGAAACAGGACATTACCAGCACCCTAACGCCAAGAATTTAGATATTACTGCTATTGTTTTATATAATTGATGTTTATTTAGATTTACATGACGTTTAGCCATTTTCTTTGCTCCCCATTTCTCCCTACATATAGGCCTTCCTTCAGGATTGTTTTCCTTCCTCCTGAAGCATATCTTTAAGAATTCCTTTACTAAGGCTCTATTGGTATCAAACTTTGTTTTCTTGACTAAAAGTGTCTTAAATTCATCTTTACTCTTGAAAGATAGTTTTACCGAGTTTATAGCTCTAGATAATTACTTTCTCTCAGCACTTTGAAAATATTATTTCTCTGCCTTATAGCTTCCATTGTTCCTGATGTGAAGTCAGCTGCTAGTATAAGTCCTGTTGTTCGATTTCTTGTCTATTCTCTCTGGATACTTTTGAGATAATTTGTTTGTGGTTTTGAAATTTCATGACAATGCATCTAGAGGTACTTTTTTTTTTTTTTTAATTATCCTGCTTGGGGCTCACTGGGATTCCTGAATGTGAGAATTCAGTCATTACTTCTCTGAATCTTGCCTTTTCCTTATTATCTCTATTATATCCTTCTGGATCTCCCATTTGAAATAACTGAAATGTTCTTACTCTGACCTCCTTGTCTCTTAATCTACCTTTTACATTTTCTATATCTTTGCTTTTCTGTTTATTCTGAGTAGACTCCCATTCACTAATTTTCTCCTCAGCTGTGTCTACTTGGCTGTTTAATTCATTACTGTTCTTAATTTTAATTTTTCTATTTCTAATTTCTAGCTGTTCTAATTTATTCTTTTTTTTTTTAATTTCTGGCCAATTTTGGTTTCATCATATTGTAAATATGTGTGGCTCTTTAACATATTAAAGATATATATTTTATATTCCATATCTTATAATTCCAATATATGTAGTCTCTGTGGGTCAGAATTTATATTTTTGTCATTCATGGTGGCTTGTTTTCTTGTGTATTTAGAGACTTATAAAATGTTGTCAGCTCATATTTCTGGAATTTTATATGAAGGAATTCTCTGTGCCTCGGTTTAAAGCGCATTTTTCCAAAGAGCATTTGCATTTGCTTCTGCCTAGCACCTACCTGCATTACTAATCCAAAATCACTTTAAACTACATTTTTAGGTTGGGATGGGACTTTTGTTGTTCTATTTGGGCAGAGCTAATTTTAGCCCCAAACCTGTATGAGCATTAGCTTGTCATTTCCACCTTGAATTTCTTTTTTTTTTTTTTACTTTTCCATCAGCTTAACCATACATTATATATTATTTATAAAACTATATTTTAGCCAGTTTTTTTAAGTGGCTGTGTAGGGAGGGATTTCTCTGTGAATCTCATCTGCCATATCCCCCTTCTGTAATCTGATCTGTTATTCAGGCTCCAGTTTCATGTAGATCCAATGACTGAAGTTTTATAAAATATTATAAAAATATGTACCGTATATTGTTTGCTGTCAAGTCGATTCTGAATCATAGCAACCCTATAGGACAGGGTAGAATTGCCCTATACGGTTACATAGGCTATAATTTGTTTGGGAGCAGATCACCAGGTCTTTTCTCCTGTGGAGCAACTGGTGCATTTGAACCACCGACCTTTCAGTTAGTAGTCATGCGCTTAACCATTATGCCACCAGGGATCCTTAATGTTATCTGGAAAGGCAAACATCCTCTCATTGTTCTAAATTACCTTGGCTCTTTCAGACACATTATTTCTTTTGTTTTAGAATCAGTTGTTAAGTTAAAAATGTACCTGTGGGGTGTTGACTGGCATTTTGTTAATATATTCTCTCTCTCTCTCTCTATAGTTTTGGAAGAATTGAGTTATTTACAACATTTAGTCTTCCCATCCGTATATTTTTGGTTAATATTTTTCTCATTTTTTCCAATTAAGATACTTTTTTTATTCATTATAGTTTCTAATTAGTTGTTTTCAGATTGCTAGTTATTTTGAAACATATGCTATTTTTTGTATCCCCTTTGTTCAAATGGCTTAATAGTTTTTAAAAGGTTTGTTGTCATGACACGGAAGGATGCCAAAGACAAGGTAAATGAAATAAAATAAAAGTGTCTCAATGAACGACTTATTTTCAAAATATCCAATAGCACAGGATCATTTCTGCTCCGCAACATGGACAGCCCCTTGAGGAGGAAATACCAATTGCTTTTTTCTTTTCCTTAATGTTTGGAAAAGGAATTAAATTATTGTGGTTCTTGAGGCAAGCAACTATCTTGCTGAAACAAATTTCTTTGCGGAATTCAGTATCTCTATTCAAACTCTGGAGTCCCTGGGTGGTGCAAATCGATAGTGGTTAAAATACTTGGTTGCTAACCGAAAGGTTGGTAGCTGGAATTAATCCAGAGTTACCTTGGAAGAAAGGGCTGGTGATCTACTTCCAAAAAATCAGCCATTGAAAACCCTGTGGAGCACAGTTCTACTCTGACACACATGAGGTAGCCATGAGTAGGAAATCAATTTGATGGCAACTGGTTTCATTCAGACCCTACATAATGTATGCTTCATTAAAATACAGTTACCACTCTAAAACCAGATAACCAAACCCATTGCCTTCGGGTTGATTCCGACTCCTAGCGATACAACAGGACAGAGTAGAACTGCCCCATAGGACTTCCAAGGAGCAGCTGGTGGATTAGAACTGCTCGCCTTTGGTTAGCAGCCCAAGCTCTTAACCACTGCGCCACCATAGTCGCTGTCATAAAGGACATATGGTTATCATTTTCTTTGGTCACACTCCAAATTAACACCAAAAGTCCCCTCCCCCTCCTCTCTGCTACCAGGTAGATCTCCAGAAAACTTGATATCTAATGTTGAGAGGCATGTCACTGACTTACAATACCTCCAATGTCAAAAACTGTTTTTTCATCACCACCACCACCAGTCCACCTCAATCCTCAAGTTCCTTGTACATATTAATAGTTAGCTGTCCACAGATGTCTGCTGAATTTTAACTGGGAAGCAATTTGGATGGAAGTCAAGAGATCTGGTGTTAACTCTAAAACCCATGATAAGATAGAATAAATTGCATCCAAAGTGTGTAACAAGAAGTGATTACTACGTGTTTTTCTCTTAGGAAGATTTTTCTTTCGAGGTCATAGTTTACTTTGGCTTCCAGAGACACTGATTTCCCTTAATTTAGGAAACAAGGCCCATAGACAAAACACAGATATGGAAACAACTTCGCTGTAGGATTACAACTGCAATCTAAGAGAGGAGATACCAAAGCAACCTAGGATACTGTCTTGTCCTGACTGGAAAGAAGATTCAGTGATCAGTGAGAGATGAGTCTTGCTTTCTTCGGGGGTCTGTATCTGGGAGCGGCCACCCGATAACTGGTGATAACTGCTAAAACCTCCGGGATCAACCGGCGTGTGCCGCCAGGAGCCAAAAGCCGCGAATCATTCCAGCTACCGCTGCTAAAAATAAAAAAAACCAAACCCGTTGCCGTGAGTAGATTCCGACTCATAACGACCCTATAGGACAGTGTAGAACCAACCCATAGAGTTTACAAAGAGCGCCTGGTGGATTCGAACTGTACTTTTTGCTTAGCAGCTGTAACACCTAACCACTACGCCACGAGATAGAACACCTGACTGCCACCAAACCCCACCCCTCACCGGCCACGCCCCCGGTTTCCTAGGTTACGCGCCTCCTCGCATCTCCCCACGTACTCTTCCGGGAAGCGCTGATCATACGTTCACGGCGCGTGACGCAGCAGATAAATACGTGCCGCGCCGGCAATAGCTTCCTCTGTGGTCACGTCGCCGCATCTTGAAATGGCGCCTGTGAGTGATCGTGGTCTTGGTGGGAGTGTTTTGCCGTAATATAATAAGTTTTGCACTTGCCGAGTGGGGCCGTGTCATTGAGATAAAGCGTAGGGGGACATGGAGATTGGGGCCAGGGACGAAACCAAGATTCTGGTATCTTGAATTGTTTTTCGAATGTTCTGCCCTGCTGGCTGCCATGCTGTCCGGCAGAATTTGAGCTGGGCCCGGAATTGGCTTAGGATGGCTGGTCGTGTGCGCGCAGGGGAGACGGAGGCACGATGGCGAACGAGGCTGATAGGAAAGCAACTGAGCTATTTATTTTACTCCTTTATCTTCGGCAATGTCGATGCCACCCTATTCTTTGCACTGGGAAAGGGAGGTGGGTAATCGGGATGTTCTTATGGTTTTGCCAGGGCCAGAAGGAGGTCCTAGGCGCGACTTCCGAGGTGGTCGCGGTTACAAAAGTTTGAGAACCTTAAAACTAACTTGGAAAGGAAGTTTTTTCTTTACCTCATGTAAAGTATAGCCTAGAAAATTGTGACGGCTAAACGTGTATATGAAAATATACTAAGTCACTAGTGAAGAAAGCAGTAAAATAACGCTATGCAAAGATCGTTCGAAAAGTTAGGTATTTGTCGGCGATTTATCAAAAAATGTTCGAGTAAAATTGCTGAATTAGACACAAAATCGAGTAGTGTCCAGCGGGGCCATAAACTTCTGGGGTTATCTGTTCAACTGGACAAAAATTAAAATTTGAGTCTCCAAGTTACCTCTGCCGCAGTGATTGTAAATTGCCCAGCCACACGGTATTCATCTTTTGCTAATCCCAGGTTTGGGGCAGTTTTTTTTTTTTTGGTACATGTTACTGGTCTATCAGAGAACACAAACTCTGGTGTTAATACTTCATTTCTATTTGGGTAGTTCTCATTTGGAGATGAACCTCTAATAAGTATGGACCTGCCTGTTTTCACTACATTGTCTGAATGTGCATTGTTAGCAGCCATACCAGCCTTTACTTTTGTACTCCTATTATGTGCTCTTTGTGTTTTGTCTATGGGAAATTTAAGTGACATACATTTTTTTTAAAAAAAGTTTCCAGATAAAACTTCACCCTCCGTTTTCCCCACCTGTAACAGTTTAAGGATTGAATTCTCTTGGCATAAATCTAGGTGAACTCTTAGCTCAGGCATGTAACTGAGGGCTAGATTGTGTACTACCCAGGAGGTATACTGCAGTGGAGATGACAGTAGTAAAGGAGCCCGTGGCAGCTTTAGTAAACAGTACCTGGTCATTTTTCAGTTGAACACCAGTGAGCTCATAAAGAGTGTTTTTGAACAAATGAGGTTAGCATGATTAGAGGCTCAAATCAACCCCTGGGGGAGGGGATGTTTTTATGGAATTTAATGTTCAAGATTAGAGGTATGAAAAAAATTGTGTGAGCTTCCCTTTAGGAACACTCTGAATGGAATGGTTGGGAAAAGGAATTTTGAAGTTGCTTGAAGTATACATATTTTGAATTAAATAAGTGGAAAAACTTTAACTTCCAGCTTATCGTAATTTTTTTTTTTAACTTGGCTAAACTTGGTAGGAATTAGATTGATCTTCCGTTAATCTTTTCCAATTACAGTAAAAATTGGATTTTTAGAAATCATTTTGATGAAGAAAACTAATAGTTACCGTACACTTCTAGCTTTTTGGAGTTTTGTACTTCTGAGACACTTGCATGGTGAAAAAAGAAAATTACTGTTGGCATTCATGAAAACTTTGTGTACTTCTGTTCATACAGCCAGATTTTTTTTAAAAAGGCTTTCAGATTTATTTTAAGGTAATTTTTTTTAGAATTTTGCATCATTTCCATAAATATGTGTATAATCTCACAGTACGTTGTACATGATTTCACTGGTACAGATTTAAAATTTTTGTGTTTAAAGTGAATAAGTGTTTCATGGAATTATAACTGTGTTCTGTAGCAGAAAGACAAGAAGGCTAAGCGGTCAACCTGGAAGTTTAATTTGGACCTTACTCATCCAGTAGAAGATGGAATTTTTGATTCTGGAAATTTTGTGAGTATTACTCTATTTGCTTTGGTAATTATAGTAGAGTTCTTAATAATGATCTAAGTATACGATAATCTGGTTTTAACCTAAGCTCTATTCCTAGGGTACCTTCCCTAGTGAATATCTAGGGTTTTCTTCCCTAGTTTTGCATTTTTTTCTGTTTTAAAATAGGAACAGTTTCTTCGGGGGAAGGTTAAAGTCAATGGAAAAACTGGAAATCTCGGAAATGTTGTTCACATTGAACGCTCCAAAAATAAAATTACAGTTGTTTCTGAGAAACAGTTCTCTAAAAGGTTAGTACTTGTTTTTGCATAATTTAATGAAATTATGACATTGTAGGATATTTTCTAAAATATGTGATCATAGCATTTGGCCCCCAGTTTATCTGTAAGAATATGTGATGTTGAGGTCAGTATAATACATCAGAGGTACTTTGAACACACTAAAGGCCTATAGGAAAGGAAATCTATTCTGTAGTTGGATGCCATCTATAGGGTCACTGTGAGTCAGAATCAATGGCAACGGGGTTTTTCAGTTTGGATGCCATCTGTTTCAACTCATTGTCAGTTTGCTGGAATGTAGGCAAGGTTTCCTGTCTAGTGAATTACTGGCCCTGTTATCCAAGTTGTGTATAACTTTCACAACCTTGGGTTCATTAGTATATTTGCAAGAAACATGTCTGGTGTGCAGCATGGGAGAAATGTTTCAACTCACTAATACAAAGGTTTTCTTAAAAATTTTAAGGCCATTGTTTATTCAGTAGAGGCAGCCAGTCAGAGGCAAACCTTTAACATTTTTCTGCTTCTAGTTTTAGTTCAATTTTTTCAAATACTGAGTTCTTAACTACATGGCAGTACTGTTGTAGGACTGGATAACCCAGCATTGAATTATCAAAGTACCCGTCACCAGGAGCTTAAATTTTAGTGGAGAAGAAAGACATTGAAATACAATGTCCAACATGAGTGCTGTTTAAAAGCATAAAAGAAGGTTGTGGTAAGGCCTCAACCCAAATGAAATGCAGGAGTGAGCCATGCAAACTAGGGAATACTCCTAGACAGAGTGAACAGGAAGCCTGGCAGGTTCAAGTACAGTAATAGCAAAGAGGCCAGTGTGCTTGGAGTGTAGTGCATTTTGGGAAGTGATGAGATGAGGTCAGTTGTGTGGAGGGGTATCCTCAGAAGTTATGGGGAGGTATTTGGGCTTTAAGTAACGGGAAGCCATTGAATGTTGTGACTGAAAAGGATAGGTGGTGAACTCATTGGAAACTGGAGACTTAGGAACCTAATGCAGTGTTTCAGGTGAGAGATGGTCGCTTGGACTAAGATAGTGGCACAGTACATGTTAGCTGTGAGGTTAACACTAAGAATTCAGAGATTAAAAGATATATTCTGTTGTCGAGGATCTGAGACATGGAGAGAAGCTGAGACTTCATAAGGATAGTTTTGCCAGTGGAATGAGATATTTGAGGCAGAGGAAGCAGCTTTGACAGGTCAGCGAAATTACATAATGTATTTGGAGAATGAAAGTGTATATCATCTAATTAAATTGTGTAATCAGTATGAAGAGGAAGATAACCATTGCTCTTCTACATTGTGGTTTCCAATGTAAGATTAGGAGACAGGACGATAAAAGCGTTTGGTAGGGCATAAACTGATTTTAGTTGAAGTTTGAGGGACTTTGTAATAGCAGTGTTGCACAAGGTTTGGCATAAATGAAAAGGTGAGAGATTTTGGAGGGGAATAGTGATACAAAAGATGGATATGAAAATACGTATCTTCGTATGTCAACCTTTACCTGGTAGGGATTGCATTTCTTAATGAAATTCATGTTTTTATTTTGAAGGTATTTGAAATACCTTACCAAAAAATACCTTAAGAAGAACAATCTTCGCGATTGGCTTCGTGTGGTTGCATCTGACAAGGAGACTTACGAGCTTCGTTATTTCCAGATTAGTCAAGACGAAGATGGATCTGAGTCTGAGGACTAGGCAAAGCCTCCTTATAGGGCTTTGCTTACTAATAAACAGAAATGCACCATACAAGAGAAAGAAACATCTAGGAGTGGACTTTTAATTTATTGAATAAAAAACATTGTAGACTCTTATGCTTCTCTGTCTCATTTATTTTTAGAGATGGTCTGTTTACATGATGCTGACTTTGATAGTTTCTGTCAACAATGTTTGAATAAATGAAGCACAATTTCATATCTAGCTTTATATATTAAAATACAAAATTCTCCTGACAGTCGCTTACATATTTGTGTGCAGTTTGTAAATGCAATCCTGAGTGCCTAGCACCTTTCTTGTGCAGAGGTGCTCGATGTTGGACCACTTGTACCTGCCCTCTGCTTCAGAGGATGCTGCCTTTTTCTAATTAGCATCGGTCGTCTGTACGTATGAGCATCAGCCCTGCCTATTAGAAATCTCCAGCCAGGTGCCTTGTAGGTGCTTTCAAATCTGAACTCTTAATTTTTTTTAATCAGTTAAATCCGCTACCATGTTCTTTGTTAGTTTCCTCCTCAGTTGGGTGAGTTGGGTCTCTGCTTAATGTCCTCCATGCCCCATTGATCATTCTAGAAATGTTTTAAGAAAACACTTGAGAGAAAACCCAATGGAGCACAGTTCTACTCTGCACATGGGGTCACCATAGTTGGAATCTACTTGTTGGAACTGGACAGCTGTTTTTTTAGTATTCTGTATTGATTTATTAACTGCATTACGGCCAATAGCATTATAAGCCATGCCTGAGCGAAGCTTCACTAACACGTATTTTTCTCTGCAAGGCACGTCATGGCCTTGGTGCTTCAAAACACTAGACAGCAGTTAAGAAGTATGTGGGGGGCTATTTTAAACAGTGAAGTCAGCAAAAAGCACAAGTGTTTAAAAAAATCTGCAAGTTAAACAAGTGTGAGAAGCATGGCACTAAATAGACCTTGAGAAAGGACTGGACAGAGCTGAAACAAGGCAGGACATCACCTTGTTCAACTGGGAACAGAAAAGCTGGGGACACTCAGATGTTTGCTACTCTTGCATGTCCAGAAATGACTGAAAGCTACAAATACTGGTTTTGGGGTAACAGATAAAAGGCAAATTGACAAATAGGGAATCTGAATAATGAGAGTAAAGTGTAATGTGGGGCTTTTTTCTACTTCTGACCTGGAGATGAGGTGTCAGGACTTCAGATACTTAGGTGGGCCCTACTGCCAGTAGAATCATGTCAAAATACATCTTTACAATTTCAATCTAGTTTACAGATTATTTCTTGAAAGTGTTTGAAATAATGGTTTGCTTAAGAGTTTTCATTCTCTTTATTAAAGCATGAACTTTATTTGTTCGTGAATCCCCAGAACAATGCCCATCACATAGGCACTTTTTGTATTTGTGGTGATTTATTTTTAAACGTTTTAGTATAAATGGTGTCATGGGATATGTGTAGGATTATATTAATGCTCTACCACTTGTCTGACTGTGGTGGCTTGTATATTCCTGTGATGCTGGAAGCTATACCACCGGTATTTCAAATACCAGCAGGGTCACCCATGGTGGACACATTTCAGCAGAGGTTGCAGACTAAGAGACTAGGAAGAAGGACCTGGCAGTCTACTTCTGAAAAAATTGATCAGTGAAAACCAATTACTTCGGGCAAATGTGCTGCAAAAGACCTCTTTTAAGTGTTAAAAAGCAAAGATGTCACTTTGAGGACTAAGGTGTGCCTGACCCAAGCCGTGGTATTTTCAGTCGCCTCATATGCAAGTGAAAGCTGGACAATGAATAAGGAAGACCAGAGACGAACTAGTGCCTTTGAATTATGGTGTTGGCGAAGAATGTTGAATATACCATGGGCTGCCAGAAGAATGAACAAATCTGCCTTGGAAGAATTACAGCCAGAAACCCCACAGAAGTGAGGATGGTGAGACTTCATCTCATGTGCTTTGCACTTGTTATCAGGAGGGACCAGTCCCTGGAGGACATCATACTTGGTAAAGTAGACGGTCAGCAAAAAAGAGGAGGACACTCAGCGAGATGGATTGACACAGTGGCTGCGACGATGGGCTCATACATAGCAATGATTGTGAGGATGGCGCAGGACTGGGCAGTGTTTCGCTCTGTTGTAGATAGGGTCACTGTGAGTCAGAACCGACTCGATGGCACCTAACAACAACCATATTAATGCTAAACTATCAATAACAGGGTTGTTTTATTATATGCAATGTTAGCGATATTGGGGGATTGGTGAAATGTGTGATGTTTAAGATATGGGATTGATTGGAAAACATGAAATTGGATGTAAGACCTGTGACTTAAATGAATACAAGATAAATCAACCACCCACACCATTGCTGAGCTAGAAGCTGAGCCTGCCTCTCCATGGAGGGTCCAGTAGCTTGTCAGAGAAAAGATTGCAAAGCTGCTGGAAGAAGGTCGTGTCCACTTCACAGTGAGCTGCTTTTTTTGATTCAAGATGCTGGTTGGTGTACCTGCTTCCCCTGGTCTTAGATGAATGGCATTTAAAACCAGTTGTCATGTCAGTTCTAGCTCATGACGACCCCATGTGTGCCAGAGTCAAGCTGTGCTCCATAGGGCTTTCAATGGCTGATTCTTTGGAAGTAGATCACCAGCCTTTTCTTCTGAGGCACCTTTGGGTGGACTTGAATCTCCAACCTTCTGGATAGCACCCAAGTGAGTTACTATTTGTACCACTCAGTGACTCCCGAATGGAGTTTGGACACAGAACACTCATTTCTTTTCAAAAGTTCTCCAACTGCAGCTTTGTTATAAAAGATACAAATAAGGATCAGCACAAAGAAGAGACACATAGGGCAAGGTCTGGGAGGGTTTCCAATGTGATCTTCCGTGTTCCAAAAAGGAACGCACTACCCTTCCACGTGCATTGATGGCCTTCACCAACCTGGAAGCCCCTCTTGATTATTTTCTTGAGAGCTTGTTTAAGTGCTCCCCAACCTATGGCACTGCCCTAGTGCAGCAAACTCCTTGGTTCTTACCTGGAGTATTGAAATGACTTCCTAAAACGCTGTCCCGTTCTTTCCATTGTTCATGTTTTCTACAAATAGTTACCAAGTGTCTACTGTGTGCCTGCTTTGCTGAGCAGTGGGGCTATAAAAAACCCATTGCAGTCAAGTTGATTCCGACTCATAGCGACCCAATGGGACAGAGTAGAACTGCCCCATAGGGTTTCGCAGGGGCACCTGGTGGATTCAAACTGCTGAACTTTGGTTAGCAGCTGAACTCTTAACCACTATGCTACCAAGGGTTATAATGGTGAGTAAAAACTGACCCAGCCTGCTCTTCTGGACCATAGAGTGAGGGAAACACTGACCAAATAATCACATAAAAACTGTTAAGTGCTACCAAGGAGAGAGGTTTATAAAAGGAATTTGATCTAGTCAGGGAAGGCAACTGGAGAAGTGATGTGTGAGCAACCTAGAAGAGGGGGGAGGTAGGCGATAACTGAGTAAAGGGGAAAGAAGGATGTTACTACAGGCTGAGGGATCAGCATGTGTGAAGTTCTCAGGACATTTTGGGGTCTGGATGGTTAGGATACATCTGGGATAGAAAGAGTGGGGTTGTGTGGTTATGAGGGGAATATGGGAAGGCAGGAAGAAACCAGCCCACGCAGCACTGAAGTCCATGCAATTTCTTTTTAATCTTGATAGCAATGGGAAGCTACTGAATTTTAAGTAGAGGATATGATCTGATGAGATGTACATTTTTAAAAAGATCATTGACTGCACTGTGTAGAATGGTTTTCAGTGGGGTCAGATTGGTTGCAGGGAGACAGCAGGTTGGGACTTGGTGATGGACTGGATATTGGCCGTAAGAAAGCATTGTCAAGGGTGACTTATACAACTGGTCAGATGTAGGTCACACTGGAAGAAGGCAAGAGTAGAGGAAAAGCAGTTCAACTTAGATTATGCTGAGTTTGAGGTGCCTTTGTGCTATACTGCAGATGTCAAGCATGAAATTGAATGTATAAGTCTGGAGCTCAGAGAAAGTATCCAGGAGAAGATATCTTTGCCAGGCTTGTGCATGTAGGTAGTAATAAGCACTGGGTATGAAATTTCCTATGGACAGTATAGAGGGAGGGTCAGCTACTGGGGCAAACACCAGTGATGCCTCCTTCATTTCCCCTAGAGCAATCTTTCAAAAACACCTGAATGTGTTATTCACATGTTTAACATTCTGCAAAGTTAATTTAATGTTTATTTTATGCAAGGTCTGGGAACACTATGTCAAATAAGATACATATGGCTTTAAGGAGTTGGCAGGCTACTAACTGAAGAGACAAATAACTTCATTTATTTAACAAATAATTTATTGAGAACCTACTTATCTTAGGAGCTTTTTGGAATATTTGCAGTAAACAAAGTAGAACCCCTGCCTTCAAGAAGCTTACAGTCCAGTGGAGGAAGACAGACAATAACATAAGTAAAATGTATGTTACATGGTGTAAATGCTATGAAGAAAAATAAATCAGGGAAGGGAAATAGGGAATGTTGAGAGGAAGGAGTGTTGTAAATACGATGGTCAGGAAAGGCTTTAATGAGAAGGAAATATTGGATTCAGCCAAGTAGATGTCTGGGGGAGAAGCATTCTAGGCATAGAGAATAGCAAGAGTGAAGGCCTGAGGCAAGAGTGCCCCTGGTATAGTCTAGGAACAATAAGCAGCCTCTGGGACCAGAGCTGAATGACTGGAGGAGAGCAGAAAGATGTAAATAAAGTGTGTGTGTTGGGGGCCATCTTGGAGGCTGGCTACCACAGGGAGGACATCAAGTAAGGAGAGCTTTGTAGGCCATTGTAAGGACTTCAGCTATTTTTCTGAGAATGATGATCTGCCCAAGATTTCATCCATGATCAGGAAAAAAGGGTCTGCAGACTGGGTTTCAGGGGACACAGATGGGAAAGAAAAGGGTAGTTTTTCCATGAACCCTATGACATTCCACTCTTAGTGGTATTTAACAGGCACTGATTTCTTGCCAGAGATATCAAAAGATTCTGTTCTTTCTGTTTGGGATGCTAAACTGTAGGTTGTAAGGGTGGAGCTTGGGATTGTCACTTTGTTGCCACCGGGAGAGGAAGTCGGTAAAGCATGAAGTCAACGAGAACCTACAGAGGAGACAGAGCCCTGATTTAGTTTGAATCCTTGGATCTAGCCATGCCTGAAGTCTACACCTTGGGAATCCCCTGGTATACAAACCAATACCACTGCCCTTTTGCTTGAGCTGTACCATGAGAGTTCTTACACTTTGACCGAGTTTTTTATTTACTTCTTTTCCTCCCTCACTAGACTGTAATTCCTCAAGGCTATAAACCAGGTCAGATATATCTTTACGTGCATTTCTGTGTAAACAAGCACATACAACTACCAGGAAACCCAAGTCAGGTAGTTATATTAACAACATTACCTTTCATTCATAAAAGTGAAAGGCAAACAAGGAACACCCAAAATGAATAAAACCGACAGCATCAAAGAAAAAGATTGAGACGAACAAATAAAAAAACTGACCCGGAAACAAAAAATATAAGAAACAGATTAAAATTTCCCTAAGCCTGAGAGAAACTTGGATCCTCGTATTGAAAGGGTCCACTGTAGGCCAGGCAGGGTGAAGGGAAAAATTTACCCCTACACACATCCTCAAGAAGTTTCAGAACTCCCAAGGATAAAGCAAAAATCCTAAAAGCTTCCAGAGAGAAGAGAAAATAAACAAGTTTACCTATGAAGGATTGGGCCTACCTAGAGATGTACTGAAGAACTCCTGGTGGTGCAGTAGTTAAAGCACTCGGCTGCTAACTGAAAGGTTGGTAGTTAGAACCCACCAGCCGCTCCTGGGAAGAAAGATGCAACAGTGTGCTTGCATAAACATTACTGCCTTGGAAACCCTATGGGGCAGTTCTGCTCTGTCCTATAGGGTCGCTATGAGTCAGAATTGACGTGATGGCAATGAGTAGGAATGATCCAGTTGCCGAGGAGTCAATTCTAACTCATGGCGACGCCATGTGTGTCAGAGTAGGACTATGCTTTGTGGGTTTTTTTTTCTCCCACTTCTGGTGAATCACATTCATTTCTTTTAATATTGTTGTGTTTTAGGTGAGATTTTACAGCCAGCACAAATTAGTTTCTCATTCAAAAATTTAACACAATTTTTTTTTAAATTGTGCTTTAGAGAAAGGTTTACAGAGCAAATTAGTTTCTCATTAAACAACTGAACCACGTGCAGTTTTGTGACATTGGCTGCCAACCCCACAACGTGTCAACACTCTCCCCTTCTTGACCTTGGATTCCCCATTTCCATTCGTCCAGCTTTCCTGTCCCCTCCTGCCTTCTCGTCCTTGTCCCTGGGCTGGTGTGCACATTTAGTCTCCTATATGTGGTTGAGCTATGTGGATTATTGGTTGTTTTATGGGCCTGTCTAATCTTCGGCTTAAGGATGATCCTCAGGAGTGACTTCACTACCTAATTAAAAGGGTGTCTGGGGGCCATACTCTTGGGGTTTCTCCAGTCTCTGTCAGACCAGTAAGTCTGGTCTTTTTTTGTGAGTTAGAATTTTGTTCTACATTTTTCTCCGCCTCTGTCTGGGACTCTCTATTGTGATCCCTGTCAGAGCAGTTGGTGGTGGTAGCTGGGCACCATCTAGTTGTGCTGGACTCAGTCCGGTGGAGGCTGTGGTAGTTGTGGTCCATTAGTCCTTTGGACTAATCTTTCCCTTCTATACACAAATTGTTTTGTGACACGTGTCGCACTCCTGGCAATGTGTCAGCACTCTCTCCCGTTCTTTTTACATTCTGGGTTCCCCGTGTCCATTCGTCCAGTTTTCCTGTCCCTTCCTGTTTTCTCATTTTTGCTTTTGGGCAGGTGTTGCCCATTTGGTCTTGTATACTTGATTGAACTAAGAAGCATGTTCCTCACATGTGTTATTGTTTGTTTTAAAGTCCTGTTTAATCTTTGGCTGAAAGGTGGACTTCAGGAGTAGCTTCAGTTCTGGGTCAGCAGGGTGTCTGGGGGCCATAATCTTAGGGGTTCCTCCAGTCTTTGTCAGACCAGTAATCTGGTTTTTTTTTGTGTGTGTGTGAATTTGAATTTTGTTCTACATTTGTCTTCTCCTTCTCTGTCTGGAACCCTATATTGTGATCCCTGACAGAGCAGCTGGTGGTGGTAGCTGGTCATCATCTAGTTCTTCCGGGTTCAGGCTGATGGAGGTTGAGGTTCATGTGGTCCATTAGTCCTTTTGACTAATGTTTTCCTCTTGTCTTTGGTTTTCTTCAATCTCCTTTGTTCCGAACCTGATGGTACCAATAGATGTATCTCAGATGGCCGCTCCCAAGCTTTTAAGACCCCAGACACTACTCACCAAAGTAGGATATAGAATATTTTCTTTATGACCCATGTTATGCCAGACGACCTAGATGTCCCCCGAGACCATGGTCCCCAGCTCTCTGTAGGGTTTTCAATTGTTGATTTTTCAGGAGTAGATCACCAGCCCTTTCTTCTGAGTTGCCTTTGGGTGGACTCAAACCTCCAACCTTTCAATTAGCAGCCGAGTGTGTTAATGGAGCACGTTAATCATTTGCACCACCCAGGAATTCCTCCAAGGGCTTGAGGCGCCTATAAACACTTATCAAATTGTATACAAAATGTTGGGTAAACTGGGTGTGTGCACTTTCCTGAGGAGAGATCTAGAGTTCTCATTAAAAGGGTCCATCATCTATGAAGGTTGCAAGGCCTTTGCCCCACTATTAACATGCTTCTCCCCAAGGACTGGCCACCTTTGCTCCAATGTTTTCCCCGGAATGCCCCATATTAACCCTGTGCCGGAAGTGCCGCCTCAGCTGCAGGCTCTGCTCAGCGCTTAACACTCAGCCTGCACCAAACATAGGTTTAATTGTCAACAAGAAAAAGTCTGCCCCATGAGGCTTACACGTATTTTTTAACAAACAGCCGCAAGATCTAACAGAGAAACAACCAGGGGCTGAGGGCAGGGTCAGAGAGAAGGAAGATCGAAATAAAATATCCATTCCTTCAAAATTTTGAATTTCTCTTGCTAGCTTTCTACTTAAATAAGGAAAATTAAGTTTTCTAAATGATTTTATTTTTCTAATCTTTTACTTATTTGCGACACCATTTAGGAGGGAAAACTTTCATTCTGGAAGTACTTCAGTTGACATTTCTCTGCACTAATTTTGTCAATAAATAGGCATGTCCTCCTTGTTTAAGGTTACTGAGTAAGAACTGTGACATATCAAAGGTCAGTTGATTTTGATAATATCTCCCTCTTGAAGGCATTAGTATTATATGCATCAATATACTATGAACTTTTGAGCGCTCATAAGTGTATATATATGTATATACTAGTGGATGAGAAATGGGGGGAAATCAGTACAAATATTTTGGAGAACAATTTGGCAACATCTATAACATTTAAAAGACCCATGAGTACAAAGATCTACATGCAAGGACAGCATTATGTGGAATTACAAAAACTGGAAACTGCCTAAATGTCAACCACTTACGGTAAAGCACACAATAAAACATAAAAACAAAACCCGTTGCCGTCAAGTCAATTCTGACTCATAGCAGCCCTATAGGACAGAGTAGAACTGCCCCATAGGGTTTCCAAGGAGTGGCTGGTGGATTGGAACTGCTGATCTTTTAGTCAGCAGCTGAGCTCTTAACCACTGCACCACCAGGGCTCCAAACATATAGCTATGAAAAATTAGAAAATCTATATATGCTGACATGGAATTATGTCCAAGACATACTTGCATACACATACTTGTATATGATAAAAATGCCTCCAGATGAATGCTGATAGTAATCAATGCCTCTGAGAGAAGAAATAGAGACGTAGGGATTAGAAAAAAGAAGACATACTTTTCACTATATACCCTATTGCATTAATCATTTGTTTTTTATCATCTACATGTATTATTGGTAAATAAAATCTAATGAGTTAAATAATTCTGTAAAATTTTTGAAGTAGAAGTTACTTACAGAAAGTGCACAAATCATAAGTGTAAAAGACAAATAAATTTTTATAAAGTTAATATACCCATGTAACAAACACCCATAACAGAAAAAATAGCACCGCCAGTATAGATTTAAAAGAAAATCCCAGACCTATTTTCATTTTATGTGCAGACACTTCAGTATATATGTCTTAACAAGTAAAAACATAACCACAATATCATAATCATACCAAAGAAAAATTAATACTAATTAAATTTTTATTATTTAATGCTTAAATTTGTAATATACAGTCCATATTCAATTTTCTTTGCTTATCTCAAAAATGTCCATTTGAATCATGATCCGAAAAGATCCACATATTACATTTCATTGATTTTTCTCTTAATCTCTTTTATTCTTTAACAGTCCCATCTCCTTTTGTTAATGCTATTTTTGGTTGAAAAAACAGAGTCATTTTTATTGTAGAATTTCTTACATTCTGGGTATGGCTTATTGAAACTTCACTTAACATGTTTCTTATCCTTTGTCTATCCTGTAAACCAGCAGTTATACCTAGAAACCCAATATGCTTTCTTGAATTGGTAATGAAAATCTGTAATCCAGTATGTTTGGAAAACGTTTTCTATTTTTGGGAACCAGTGCACGGAGATTCACAAATAAAGCTCTGAAAAATCCCAAGGTAAGGAAGTGTTTAACTTTTCTTAACCCAGGATTTATCATATTTGTTGTTGTTGTACTACCTATTAAGCTCACATGACTAGTGTTCTGTTTTACATACTCTGATAAACACTGTAAAAGAAGGTCTGTTTGGTTTCAGAGTTCGATCATCTTTGTATGGTGCCAAGTACAGTATTTCCTCATTTATAGAAGAGGACACATAGCCTGGGAAGAGGAAAGGACTCACAGCTGATGAGGGGCACACTTTAGGATTAAAATCCTGCTGCTAGCTCAGCACATCCCTGTTGTTGTTGTTACTTGCCTGTCAAGTCAGCTACTGACGCATGGTGACCCTGTGCACAATGGAACGAAATGCTGCCCAGTCCTTCACCATCCCCCTGACCAGCTGAGGATCAGTATTGTGACCTATAGGGTTTTCAATGGTTGATTTTTGGAAATAGATTGCCAGGCCTTTCCTCCCAGTCTGGAAGCGCCACTGAAATCTGTTCCTTATCATAGCAATATACAAGCCTTCACTGGCTGCTCATGAGGTGCATTGGTCAAGAACCTGGGTGTCCAGCATGAAAGGTGGTCTCAAGGAACATCTATCTCAATTGGTATAACATAGTTTATAAAGAAAATGTTCCACATTCTACTTTGGTAAGTAGCTGGGATCTTAAAAGCTTGTGAGTGGCCATCTAAGATACTCCACGTTTTCACCCCGTGTGGAGTAAAGGAAAATGAAGAAAACCAAAGACACAAGGGAAAGACTAGTCCAAGGACTAATGGACCACAAGTACCACAGCCTCCACCAGACTGAGTCCAGCACAACTAAATGGTGCCAGCTACCACCCCCGACTGCTCTGACGGGGATCACAATAGAGGGTCTTGGACAGAGGTGGAGAAAAATCTAGAACAAAATTCTAACTCAAAAAAAAAAAAAGATCAGATTTACTGGTCTGACAGAGACTGGAGAAACCCCGAGAGTATAGCCTCCGGACACCCTTATAGCTCAGTACTGAAGTCACTCCGGAGGTTCATCCTTCAGCCAAAGATTAGACAGGGCCATAAAACAAAAGGAGACTAAATGGGCACACCAGCCCAGGGGCAGGGACGAGAAGGCAGGAAGGGACAGGAAAACTGGTAATGGGGAACCCAGTGCCAAGAAGGGGAGAGTGTTGACATGTTGTGGGGTTGACAGCCGATGTCACAAAACAATATGTGTACTAACTGTTTAATGAGAAACTAGTTTGCTCTGTAAACCTTCATCTAAAGTACAATTTAAAAAAAGTTCAATTAAAAAAAAGTGGAAGGAATCAGTCTACTTGGTTTCAAGACTTAATTATTGCTACAATAATCAAGACAATGTGTTATTGATGGAGGGATAGACACACAGATCAGTGGAACAAAATAGAGAATTGAGAAATAGATCCATACGAATAGGCCCAACTGATTTTGTGTTTGGTTTTGTAAATAAAATTTTATTAGAACATAGCCACACCCAATCGTTTACACATTGTCTATGGCTGCGTTTGTGCTGCAAAGACAGAGCTGAGTAGTTGCAGCAGAATCTATGGTTCACAAAGCCTAAAATATTTACTCTTTCTAGAAGTCTGACGATTGCTGCTCTAAAATCTGGTTCTGCTGTTTATAAGGAGATCATAAAGCAATTTTTTGGCAAAAGAGAGTCAGGAGCTGTCAGTAGATCCAGAAAGGGCCCAGAAAATTTCCTTCTGTTGTTGGTGATACATTGTTCTGGCCTATAACCTTACCACCGAACAGTCCTGTCTTAGTGTATCTGTTGGGAAGCTGAGATCTTTTACCCACTCTTGCGTCTTCGGCCTAAATTTTTCTAGCACTTGTGCACTGTCTGGCAATGATTATTCCCTGATGCTCATATTCATAAGATATGTTAAGGGCTGAAAAAGAGAACAAGTTGTTTACGTAACAGTCTGTTAAAAGTAGTTACAGCAACAACTTGCTTATCTGACATTAGGAAATAGCAGATCCCTCATAGAATGTTTACTACTTCGTGTGTGTGTGTGAAAATATATATAATAAAACATACACTTGTTCAGCAGTTTTTACATGTGCAGTTCAGTGACAAAGGTTACATGTTCACATTGTGTTAACCATTCTTACTATCTCTACCCATGCGGTTTCATCACCGTTAACTTAGACTTGGTCCCTTAAAGTTCTCATCTGTACTTTAGGGTTACTGCTGTCACTTTGATCTCATAAATATAATTCTTTAAAAGAGTACAATGCTCAAGACAAACATTCTTATTAATTGAGCTAAACTGTTATTTAGTTTAAAAATAACTTCATGGGATAGTATCTGTTCAAGGTTTAAAAATTGCTTCCAGGAAATAGATTCGAGTGTTTGTTCACCAGTCTCAATGGATCCAGTAAGTCTGGTTGCCATGAATATTTAAAGTTCTGTTTCACATTGTTCCCCTTTTGATCAGGATCCATCTACTTGGATCAAAACACAACTGATTTTTGTCAAAGTTGCAGGTAATAGCAATTCAATGGAGGGAGGATAACCTTTTCAATGAATAGTGTTGGAGCAATTGGACATTCGTAGGCAAAAAAAAAAAGAACTTTGACCTAAGTTTCATGCCACATACAAAAATTAGCTCAAAGTGCAAATGGTTAAGCACTGGGCTACTAATTGAAAGACTGGCAGTTCAAAGCCACCCAAAAGTGCCTCGAAAGATAGACCTGATGATCTGCTTCTGAAAGGTCACAGCCTTGAAAACCCAATGGAGCAGTTCCACTCTGCACACATGGGGTCGCCGGGAGTTGGAATAGACTCAATGGCAACTAACAACAGCAACAACAGGGTTAGGTGAAGAGTTGTTAGGCATGACATCAACAGCACAGTCTACAAAAGGAAAAATTGATAAATTGGACCTCATCAAAATTTAAAACTTTTGTTCTGTGAAAGATTCTAAGAAGAAGAGGAAAAGATAAGTTATAGAATGGGAGAAAATATTTGCAAACCACCTGTCTGACAAAGGCCTTGCAGCTAGAATACATAAAGAACTCTCAAAACTCAGCAGTAAAAAAAAAATAAGAAAACAATAAATTCAATTAAAAAATGAGTAAAAACATGAATAGACATCTCACCCTAAAAGATATATAGAAGATAAGAACAACCACAAGAAAAGATGTTCCACATCATTAACCAAAAAAAAACCAAACCCGTTGCCATAAAGTAAATTGCAACTCATAGCGACCCTATACGACAGAGTAGAACTGCCTCATAGGATTTCCAAGGCTGAAATCATTACAGAAGCAGACTGCCACATCTTTCTCCTGCGGAGCGGCTGGTGGGTTCCAACAGCCAACCTTCTGGTTAGCAGCTGAGCTCTTAACCACTGCACCACTAGGGCTCCAATCTATCAGAGGTATGCAAAAATTACCTTTGGATGAAACTGAATCAAGGGGTACAGGGGACTTCCCTTTACCTTTTTTTTTTTTTTTTTTTTTTTGGTTTTTTTTTTTTGGTTCAACTGCTTGTGTATCTGTAATTTTTTAAAATAAAAAGCTAAAAAAAAAAAAAGAAAAGGAGTGGACCCTGGGTAACAAAAACAATAAAGGCCCATTTCATTCTCCCAGCCTAAAGGCAGAATGGAGTCCTGAACTCTTGCAGAGAAACATGTTCCTACATTCAGTAATGTCGCGTTGTGTAAAATACGCTATACAGATGTTCTCATATTTTCAATGTTATTTGAGGAGAATTCACTGTGTTTTGGACCATCTCATCTACATGATCTCTTTAATATGATATTTCCAGGTATTTACTTAGAACAAATAGAAAGTTTTCTATACTCTGTAAACTATAAAACTTAGGCGACATGCAACAGCAGTTATCACCACCCACGTGTGGCTGTGCCTGGCTAACTGATTTTCACAGCAGCAAGTTAAACTGCCAGACCAGCAGCAGTGACCTGACCTCTCACAGATGTCCCACACAGCCGTCGAAGCTTTGCATTCAGACTCATAGCTAGACTGTAGTAGAAGTTGATGAGGTACCTTCTGATCACATCTGCTGAATCGTGAAGTACTCGTGTCAGTGGCACAAGTTAGGAAAGAACTGGACAAAGGAAAAAAAATTGAATCAAGTTATGCCACAAGGCACAAGTGGGTGTCTGGAGAAAATGCTGGTTGCCTCAGGTATATTTATGGCCTAGATTCTGGCCAGCTCCCGAGTCACTTCTGCATTGTGATGTCTGCTTGGAATAAGTTCACCACGCACTTAATGCTGGCTGTACAAACATCAGAGCGTTAGGGAAAACACACCTGTCTCCCAGGGGGTATTTAGGAGAAATTAACTAAAAATATTAGCTAATTGGTTAAGTACTTTGAAATTAAATATCAACTGTTCATACCGAGTTCCAAGAGAGGCCCAGCTATTCCATACAATACCCTTGCTCCCCCAGGTTCTAGGAAGAAAAGGAAGAACACTTAGGACCTGTAGCTGCAAAGATCCTGCACTTGGAGTTAACCTTGGCTTAGCACAGTAGTTGGCCCATAGTATGATTTTTTAAGTAAATGCTTATAGAATTAAATCTGGAACAATGGTGAAGTGAAAGTCTTTAAAATACAACTGGAAGTTTGGCTGAAAGAAAATTATTGAATTATGCATATACTGTGTCCATCCTGCCTTATAATAATAATAAATTATGCAGTTTATCATATGTATATGAGAAAGTTCATTATATATAAATGTATACACATACACGTATACATATATAAATGTATACACATACATGTATATGTATATGTGTGTATGTACACACAAACATACATACATACATACCCTGGGTAGTACACTCAGCTGTTAACCGAAAGGTTGGAGGTTTGAGTCTACCCAGAGGTGCCTCAGAAGAAAGGCCTGGAGAAAAATCAACCATTGAAAGCCCTATGGAGCACAGTTCTACTCTGACATACATGGGGTTGCCATGAGTTGGAGTCCACTCTATGGCAACTCGTAGCCCCAGCCGCACATTAGAATCACCTGGGGGAGGTCCTACAAAAATACCCAAGCCTAGGCCTCACCCCAGACCAGTTAAATAAGAATTACTGTTGGTGGGCCCAGACAGGGTTACTTTTTAACTTTCTTAGATGATTCTAATTCTCATCCAGAATAGAGAACCACTGGTTTAGATAATCTCTAATATCTTTTCCACCTCTGAATATGCCATGATTCTAGAGGGCAGCAAATTGAACACTGTAAAGGTTATATTTTGTAGGTGGATAGGGTGTGGGGAGGGAGTAAGCTTAGGGCAGTGGCGGTTATATTTAATAAAAAATACACTTACATTTCATAGTTCAAATCCAAGGAAAAGAGCAGATCTTGCCAGAACCATAACTAAATACCTTTGGGTCCTATCTGGCTTTAAAACGGGAGAGGGGCAGAAACATGCAGTGTGTGTGTGTGTGTGTGTGTGTGTGTGTAGTCTACATAGGTTTATAATTTTACTAACATTTACGGAAATATTGGGTTAATTCCTAGCTTCATGAAGGGCTGTAACTGGATATTTTTTCCATTAGATGGAGCTATATGTTTGTTACAGATGATGAACTTTGAAGTGGAACAGGAAAGAACTGCGTATTTAGATGCATGATAGATTTTTTTTCTTTTTTTTTTTTAGAGTAGCCATGTTATTTTTAACTTTTGAAATATCTTGAATTCTTAGTCTGGGTGTTTTGCAATGGCTTTATATTTCAGATGCTTCTGTTGACAGAAAGACTATTTAATACAATTTTGGTTTTTTGTGACTCCCTTCAGAAGGACCCAGACCAAACTCTACTCCGGGAAGAGTTGCTGTCAATAGTATTTCAGTTAGAATTCATGTACATACAGGTTCACAATCCCTTATTTGCAATTCCAAAATCCAAAAAATCAAGTTTAGCAAATAAAAACTGGATACTCAGTTAAATTCGAATTCCAGATAAACAATGAATAGCTTTTTAATAGAATTTTTTACTATAGGTATGTTCTTATACTATACTGTATACTAAAAATGCATTTGTCATGTATCTAAAATTCAGATTTAAGTGGTTAGTCTTATATTTTATCTGGCAACCTGATCTGAAAACCAAAAGATTTTTGAAAACTTACTGGGTGAAAAAATGTAGCCTAAACTGATGTGAGGTTATTTCTAGCCTTTACTCCACTTAGTGTGGATATTTGTATGTATCACTGCAGAAATATTAATGTATTTGGTTAAGGGTACCACCCCTAGGCTCCACTGGGGATGTTACGTAATATATGATATTTGCACTGTATATCTTTTTAAAATCAGACAAATACTAAATTCCAAAATACAGTTGTCTCTAAGGATTTTGGAAAAGGAACCGTAGACCTGTGAACGTTTTTAATTCAGTAAGCAAGAAAAATAAGTAAGCAAAAGTTATTTCTGAGGTTCTGTAAGAAATAAAAATAAATTACAAAATTAGGTCATTGTAGATAATATGACTGGAAATAAATACCTAATTTCCTTTTGAAAAGTCTCTTGATTTTCTGCTATCTTCAGAGTAGTCAGAAAAAGAATAGAGGAGACAGCACACGGACAGTGGAAACAGAAAGAACAATGGAGAAATCATTTGGTCATTTTTCCCACCTCAAAGCCAAATCACCTTAGACTCTGAAAGACAGGGACTATCTACCCTTTCCCTCAAACAAATCAAGCCGTACGGAGGAAGACTGCCTAAGTCCCTTGGCATTGTATTCCAGCATGTTGTTTCTTTGACGCTTAGGAAATGCTTTCTAATCTGTCTTAAATCTCTCTACTTTCAGTACACATTTAATAGCGTCAGTGTTGACGGGTGGGTTCCAACTACTGACCCTTCAGTCAGTAGCTGAGCACTTAATCATTTGCACCAACCGAGGACTTGGCAAAACATACACCAGCTCTTAAAGCTTCCATCCAGAAGCGACACCTGCCACTTTCCTCTCACATTTCATTGGCCAAACCCAGAGGCACCTTGGAGCCCTTGTGGCATAATAGTCAAGAACTTGGCTGCTAACCAAAAGGTGGGCAGATCGAATCCACCAGCTGCTCCTTGGAAACCCTATGGGGCAGTTCTACTCTGTCCTATAGGGTCGCTATGAGTCGGAATCAACTTGATGGCAATAAGTTTTAGAGACACCTCAGAAAAAAGACCTGGCAATCTACTTCTGAAAGATCACAGCCGTTGAAGCTCTGTGGAGCTCATTTCTACTCTGACGTGGAGACGTCATGAGTTGGAAATGACTTCATGGCAACCAGTTTGGATTTTTTAAGGTATGTTTTGCTACCTTTTCCTGCCTTGGTGATTGTGGAAGCACATGTTGAGGTTGCTCCATCAGCCTGGGTCCCTGAGTGGTTATAGTCAGCAGAACATCCTTGGCAAACAGTTGGATACATAAATGTGAGACAGAAATCAACACTTGTGGTTTCAAGCCCCTGAGATTTTGAAGTTGTTCCTGCAGCAAAATCCAGCCCATACTGACTAATGCACTCCTTATAATCTAGTTGCATACGGGAGAGTGGCCTCCATCCCCATCTAAGGAGACTTGGACCATGTGACAGGTTGCCACCTTACACAAGTTCTGGCTTTCGCAGTTTTTATTGTAGTATTTCCCCATTAGCTAGTCTTGGTCCTATTGTTTCCTTTTATCCAGGTTCATTCATTGTTAGCCTTCTACATTCCATGGTTACCCACATCTCAGGCAAGGCACCATTACCTTCCTTGATAAGGACTGATAATAAAGATGCAGGTTTCTCTCAGGTTCTTTCTACAGTTCTCATGTCTAGATTTTAAAGTGTAGAATCTTCACCAACTATATATCTACTTCTATGGTTCAATGACACAATGTATTTGCTACTGCATGCATCTCTATAAATGCTTGTTGTTAACTGCCAGTACATTGCCTGGTTGGGTGTGACTGTGCATGAGGGAGGTGCATTGGCCAGGAATGGAAAGTGAACCTGGGTCTTCTGCATGGAAGGGGAGAATTCTGTCACCGAACCACCATTAAACCCATTGCCGTTGAGTCAATTCCGATTCATAGTGACCATATAGGACAGGTTAGAACTGCCCCAGAGGGTTTTCAAGGCTGTAACCGTTACAGAAGCAGACTGCCACATCTTTCTCCCATGGAGCAGCTGGTAGGTTCCAACCATTGACCTTCCAGTTAGCAGTTGAGTGCTTAACCACTGTGTCACCAGGGCTTCCTTTAGAAATGCTGGAGATTAGGAAAGTGTGGTTCAACCTTGCTCTGCATAAATGCCTGATGTCTGAAAACGGCTTTTTCTTTCTCTGGGACCCAGATGGATAGTGTGCACAGACTGTCTGCATATTTTTTTAGAGTGACAACTTCTAAAGTTGGACTTGACCTTAAAGTATTTTTCTTCATAATTAAAATAGATAAAAACAAAAACATAATACTATGGTTACTTGTCTTAGTCATCTAGAGCTACCCCAACAGAAATACCACAAGTGGATGGTTTTAACAAAGAAAAATTTATTCTCTCGTAGTCCAGTAGGCTACAAGTCCAAATTCAGGGCATCAGCACCAGGGGAACACTTTCTCCATTGTCTCTGGAGGAAAGTCCTTGTCATCAGTCTTCCTTTGGTCTGGGAGCTTCTCTGCGCAGGAACCTCAGGTCCAAAGGACGCGCTCTGCTCCCAGCACTGCTTTCTTGGTGGTATGAGGTTCCCATGTGTCTCTGCTCACTTCTCTCTTTTATATCTCAAAAGAGATTGCATTAAGACACTAATCTTGTCAACCTCATCAGTATAACCTCATCACAGTGATAGAATTTATAACACATGAGGAGATCACATATAATCTCATCATAGTGGTAGAGTTTACAACACATAAAGAAATCACATCAGATAACACAATCATACAATACTGGGAATTATGACCTAGCCAAGGTGCTACACACATGTTTTGGGGGACACAATTCAATCCATGACATTACTTCTATGAAGATCAAAGACTACAGCCTTCAGTACAGATTACACCTTAGCATGAAGAAAACAAAAATCCTCACAACTGGACCAATAAGCAACATCATGGTAAACCAAGAAAATACTGACGTTGTCAAGGATTTTATTTTACTTGGATCCACAATCGATGCCCATGGAAGCAGCAGTCAAGAAGACAAATCTCCCGCAAAAGACCTCTCTAAAGTGTTAAAAAGCTAAGATGTCACTTTGAGGACTGACTAACATGTGCCTGACCCAAGCCATGGTGTTTTCAATTGCCTCATATGCATATGAAAGCTGGACAATGAATAAGGAAGACCGAAGAAGAAGAACTGATGCATTGGAATTACAGTATTAGCAAAGAATACTGAGTATACCATGGATGGCCAGAAGAATGAACAAATCTGTCTTGGAAGAAGTACAGCCAGAATGCTCCTTGGAAGCGCGGATGGCGAGACTTCATCACACACTTTGGACGTGTTATCAGGAGGGATCAGTCCCTGGAGAAGGACATCATACTTGGTAGAGGGTCAGCAAAAAAGAGGAAGACCCTCAGCGAGATGGATTGACACAGTGGCTGCAACAATGGGCTGAAAAATAAAAACAATTGTGAGGATGATGCAGTCTTGGCAGTGTTTCGTTCTGTTGTACATGGGGTAGCTATGAGTCAGAACTGACTCCATGGCACCTAACGACATGGTTACTTCTAGTCTTGTATTATAAAAACCATCTCTCTATCTGTAGCTGCTTAGATTTTGATATTTGGACACATCATAACCCATTTCTGTCAGGCTTGTACTAGAAAATAGACGTTATATATAGTAGTTTGAAGGAGCCTTGGTGGTGCAGTGATTAAGTGCTTGGCTGTTAACCCAAAGGTTGACAGTTCAAACCCACCAGTTGCTCCAAGGGAGAAAAAAATGTGGCAGTCTGCTGCCGTAAAGATTACAGCCTTGGAAACCCTATAGAACAGTTCTACTCTGTCCTCTAGGATTGCTATGAGTTGGAATCAACTCGATAGCAATGGGTTTGGGTTTGGTTTTTGGATATAGTAGTTCAGAATGAAGCTCTGGAAACAGAGAACGCAGATTTGTACTCTGGACTTTGCTCAGTGTAAATTGGGGATGATGAAACTTATCGCAAAGGCTTGTTGTCAGAACTGAATGTGTATGTAACAGAAAAAAAATTATAATCTCGCTTCACTTTCTAAAGGAGGCTTTTAATTTGCTGACAACTAGGTGATGCTAGGAGCCCTGGTGGCGCAGCGGTTATGAGCTCGGCTGCCAACCAAAAGGTCAGCAGTTTGAATCTACCAGCTGCTCCTTGGAAACCCTATAGGGCAGTTCCACTCTGTCCTATAGGGTCACTATGAGTCAGAATCAACTAGATGGCAATGGGTAGGTAATGCAAAGTATACAAGTCGAGGGTGAGAGATTTGAAGAAGAGAAGGGAGCCAGTCCGGGTAGGGTTCTAGTGGGGAATGAAGGGTAACAAGAAAAAAAGACCCCAGGAGGCAGCAAAGCTGGAGAATCTGGGGAGGAAAGTCAGCTTTGATTAGGATGCCTGAGGCAGTGTGCTGAGGATGTGTAATGCAAGACCTGTTTTCTGTTTCTCCTCTGGCATCTTTGTTTGTTGTTACTTGCCATAAAGTTGATTCCAACTTACCACCACCCCATGTGGTACAGAGTAAAATTGCTCCATAGGGTTTTCTTGCCTGTAATCTTTACAGAAGCAGATTGCCAAGCCTTTCTTCCGTATTACCTCTGGGTGGGTTCAAACCGCCAACATTTAGGTTAGCAGTCGAGCACAAACTGTTTGTGCCACCTAGGAACCTTGAAGTTTTTAGTAAAGTCTATTTTTTAAAATATCAAGATGCCCAGAATGACTGTGTTTCTTGTGCAAAACAGAGGCCCAAGTACTCTCTGGTACTGGGCAAAGACAGTTGGTCTACAAGAATGAACAGCCTATATGCTCGTTATAAATGAAAACACTAGTGTATTGCCTGGCAAGTCAAGGGGGTCCAAAAATTCCTTTGCACCCATTGTCCAAGATGGAAGAAGGTATTTTGTAACAGGGAACAACGGTGGACATTTATGACATTTGAATAGTGTTGTATTTGCAAAGGTCTGTGATACAGCAATTAGAGACTGAAGTAGCTGGCAATTTACCATGTAGTTAAAGAAGGTATTGTTTCTTAAAGTCTGAGATTTAAACAATTGGAGACAGAAAGGCTAAGAATTCAGGCACAACACAAAGAAATGAAATGTTTTAACGAGGACTCAGACTGACATGTGACGTGGTCCAGTGTGGCACAGAGTGGTCATGGTAGATGATAATGAACTAGGCTAAAGGAGACTAAAAGAATACGGACAGGACCAAGGCTTCTCTTGTGATTTCTCTAATCATTTCTGGTTAATAGTTTCTTCTGTATCCAGGAAGAACAGTTTGGTGGTAAATATAGTTTTTCCTGAATACTATTTATATAGTTGTTCTGCTGTTGTTCTTGGTTTAAGTGTTTATTAACTCCATCATAAGTCATTTCTCATTATGGGATTGGTTCTTCTTAATTAAACTTTTAAAAAAATTCTTAGAAAAAGACACTTAGGTCCCTAACCCTAGACGGATATAAGATTCTGTTTTTGACTAAATTTCTGAGTCCCAGAATGTAGATTAGACAAGAAACCATCTGTGATGGTTAGTCTCATGTGTCAACTTGGCTCGGCTGTCGTACTCAGTTATTTAATCAAAAGGAGTCCCTGGGTGGTATAAACGATTAACACGCTCAGCTGCTAACTGAAAAGTTGGAGGTTTGAGTCCACCCAGAGGTCCTTCAGAAGAAAGGCCTAGTCATCTACTTCTGAAAAAATCAGCCATTGAAAACCCTATGGTGCACAGTTCTACTCTGACACACGGGGTCAGCATGAGTTGGAATCGACTCAACGGCAACTAATTTTTAAATTTAACCAAACAGTAATCTAGGTGTTGCTGTGAAAGTATTTTGTAGATGTGGTTAACATCTACAATCAGTTGCCTTTAAAGAAGATTGCCCTACATAATGTGAGAGGGCTTCATACAACCAGTTGAAGGCCTTAAGAGCGAAAACTGAGGTTTCCCCTAGAAGAAAGAATTCTGCCTCTAGACTGTAGCATAGAAGTCCTACCCGAGTTTCCAGCCTGCCACCTGACCTACAGATATCAATCTTTCCAGTCCTCACAATCACATGAGCCAATTCCTTAAAATAAGTCTCTCTCTCTCTGCTATATACATATAAGTAGTACTCTCTCTACTATATGTGTGTATATGTATATATGTATATGTATATATATATATGTATGTATGGAGCCCTGGTGGCACAGTGGTTAAGAGCTTGGCTGCTAACCAAAAGGTTGGCAGTTGGAATCTACCAGGCACTCCTTGGAAATCCTACAGGGCAGTTATACTCTGTCCTATAGGGTTGCTATGAGTTGGAATTGACTCGACAGCAGTGGGGTAAAAATGTATGTATATATAGATAAATACATATATATAGATATACGTTGATAGAGATAGACATATGTCGATATGCAGATATATAAATATACAGGTATATAGATATACATATCTATACAGATACAGGTATGTACAAAAATGTATATACATGTGTATGTTGCTGTTAGGTGCCGTCCAGTCGGTTCCAACTCATAGCGACCCTACATACAACAGAACGAAACACTGCCCGGTCCTGCGCCATCATCACAATCGTTGTTATGCTTGAGCCCGTTGTTGCAGCCACCGTGTCAATCCATCTTGTTAAGGATCTTCCTCTTTTTTGCTGGCCCTCTACTTTATCAAGCATGATGTCCTTCTCCAGGGACCAATCCCTCCTGATAACATGTCCAAATTATGTGAGAGTAGTCTCGCCATCCTTGCTTCCAAGGAGCGTTTATATTTTCCTATAATTTTTGTTTCTCTGGAGAAACCTGACTGAGCCACCATCCTTATGAAACTTTCCTCAAAAGCCCCATTTCTTCATCATTGTGCCGTTCACTTGTAAACTGCACATCTGTGTATATATTTGGCAACCCAGGACTTTTTTTCAGTATTCTTCTAATTATGAAAGTAATAAACAGTATAAAACTAAATAATATAAAATAGGAACGCATAAAGAAGAAAATCATACTTAATCCCACACCCAGAAATAAACTTTGCTGGCATTTTGTGGCCTAGAATGCTTAACACTGAATTTTGGAAATGAAATTGATAAGTTTGATAAAGGACAACCCTGGAAATAAAAGATTTACCCTTAGCCAAGACTGAAGTATTTTCACGTCCTTTAAAACTTCTTGAAATTTACAGGAGAACGCTTCAGTTTTTTCAATTATTCCTTAAGTATCCTAGGATTTAAGTATTTGGAACTGCAGAAGTGAACATATGGCTTATTAAAATAATCTTGAATAACTTCCTTGCTTAATTTCTTAACTAGCAAACTAGAAATGTATTTGTTGCTTCAGGTGTCCGATCACCTCTGGGATTATCTTCTTGGCCAACCCCTCTTTCCCTTTTTTTGTGGTTAGCTCCTAATCATCCACCAACCATGAGCTCTCAGATCTATCAAAATTATTCCACCAAAGTGGAGGCTGCATAAACCACCTGGTCAACTTGCATCTGCAGGCCTCCTACACCTACCACTCTCTGGGCTTCTACTTCCACTGTGACGATGTGGCCTTGGAAGACATGGGACACTTGGAAGAAGTGAACATATGGCTTATTAAAATAATCTTCCATACTTTCATTGTTTAATTTGCTCACCTAGCAAACTAGAAATGTATTTATTACTTCAGGTGTCCTATCACAGCTGACACATTTGTATGAAGAAAGAAGTATTCAGTCTCTGCCATAATATCATGGAAAACAAAGAAGACTTCTTTTCTCCTTTTTCTATTATATTATTTTTTTTGGTAAGTACATGGCTTATTATAGTATTCCTTAATCTCTTTTACATGTTGTCCCCCTTCTGTGTATTGCTTTTCTGATTTTACTCTGAGAAATAAGATGAAAATGAGCAGAGGTCATGAAACACCGAGCCACAAGGAATCTGTGTACATGTCTATGTTCTGGTGTTTGATATAATATTTTGGTAAGTTTAATTACAAAAGGATTTCCACAGAAAGATACGGTTTGGCAATGTTTTCTTGGGAGGTGTTCAGCCTCCTCTAATAGAAAGGATACGGTATAAGGAAAATTCCCCCAAACATTTTGATTAGTCTGCAAAATTTTTCTAATTAGATGATTTTTTTCAAACACATTTGACTTGCTACTTAGTTTTTACTTAGTTAAGGAAGAGAAAAGTGGTCAGTCAACATTAAAAAAAAACGACAACTCTCATCGCCTACACATGTATAAACTAGATCACCTTCATGGAGATGTTTAGAAATCAACTAAAATGTCACTAGCATATTTCATTTCGTAGTCAAACCAAACAGGAGAGGGCCCTGATGTGGAAAACATGCCAATTCACCTTGATCTAAACAAAACAAAACAAAACAAAATCTATGTTTGACCAGATTTCTTCTCACATGACTATTTTAGGACTGAGTCTCATCATTTCTAACAATGATCATTGGTCAATGAGGGAAAAATATATGTGATTTTGAAAACACTCCTTACTACTTCTGTTTTTAAGAAGACTGAGTCTTATTAAAGCATCTTCAGCTGGCATTCTTCATGAATTGATGGACATCTGTTCAGCCTGGGCATTGTGCAGTTCAAAACATATCTATTCTCTCAGAGTTCTTAAGGGGCTCTCTGCAGTCTCTGGATGCCAAAGACAATATCTAAATCAGCAATTTCTCATAAATCATTGGAACATGGAACATGAAACAAGAAGAAGAAATCAGGAATTCAATAATAAATATGGCAAGGTGCACAAACAAGAGAATTGAAACCAGATGAAAAGCAGCCTTTCAGTACAGAAGGTCAAGAAATGCATTTCCCCTGAGCCCATAAAATCTCAGCATAATCCCTCTGATTATGCTTTCTCCCCAGCCTTCAGCTTACTATTCTGAGTTGGGTTTGGAATATTTATGTGGTGGATTTAAGGCTTTAACGTACAACTGAAAAATTAGCACAGTTTATTTTCGTTTGCTCAAGGCCCCAGGCCATTATGCAATGAAGGAGAAAATCATGTTTATTGTACTTTAAGGAGTGCTGTGCTCATAAGCCTTGAAATAAATCCTGGATATGTGTATATAAATATAGCTCAATTTATGCAACAGATTTTTTTTCAATGTTAAGTTATTATTACCTAATGTAATAATAAGATAACGTGACTAATTTTGTTTTTAAACAAAAACATCGGAATTTCTCAGGTGCCATCTTAGGAAGATACACTTATTCCAACAATGCTGACATTATTAAATATGTTCTGGGAATTCCGCTTTCAGTCTTGAGAAGCTGCAGTCCATTTTTTAAAACAACCTCCGTGACGGCAAATTGTCATCACTTGTCAGTGGGTTTGACCTGCTGGAAACATAGAGATGTCATTTGGTGACAAGTACAGTGAATGATTTACGTAAGCGATTTTTTGTTGTTGCTAAAAACAATGCTGAATAATAAATGAATAATGAAAGTGGTTTTCAGAGCATTCCCAAGGGAAACTGCCAAATGTACCCAATGTCTCCCCATACAGTTATTCAGTATATAAACTGAATATAGGATTTTGGGGACTTTGTTTTTTTGTCTTATAACAAAGAGCCTCAGTTTATTATCTTATTTTGAATATTTTAATTTAATTTAATTTTAAGTTCATAAAGAGAGCTCATTTTTGAAAGGCGTCCAGAGACATTGTTACTGACTGAGCCCAGTTGCCGTTGAGTTGATTCTAACTCATGGTGACCTCAAGTGTGTCAGAGTAGAACTGTTCTCCATAGGGTTTTCAATGACTGATTTTTGGGATGTAGATCACCAGGCCTTTCTTCCGAGGTGCCTCTGGGTGGACTTGAATGACCAACCTCTCAGGTGACAGCCAAGCACATTAACTCTTTGCGCCACTCAGGGACTCCATTATAGACTTAAGATACTATTTATTAAGTGAATAAATAAATAAATAAACAAACATAGATAGGTAGATGATCATATTTATAAACACTTGTATATTATTTGTTGTTTTTAAATTTGGATGCTTTCATGGTATATTTTGTTGTTAAATTAAATCATCTTTAAGATTCTGAGTTAATTCATTTTGGTCTCTTCCAGGTCTCCTTACATGTACTTGTTTGCTATGGATTTTTTTCCATTTCAAGCTTATCAGAACTAAACTCCTGCAACATAGGCAGTCTGCCTTGCACTCACCTCCCTCAGAGCTTCCCAAGCATCTTTCAAGGGTGACTTCTCCCCACTCAGAGATGCACTTCTGCCCCGCTCTGGTTACCATTAAAAAACACGGCCTAGTTCTGTTTTGTCATCTGTTCCTCAATACATAGGGAGGCATTATCACACGTAGTTAAGTGTGTGGGTCTGCCTCTAGAGCCAGAATACCTGGGTTCGAGTCCCCGCCCTGCCACTTGCCAACTGTGTGATCTCATCCTAGTTCCTTAACTCCTAGTGTGCCCCAGTTTTTTCATGGGCAAATTGGAAAAATAACAGTAAGTCCTAATTTATGAGGCTGTTTTGAGGTTTAAATGAGTTAACACACTTATAAAGAGCAAGTGGTACATGGTAAGTTTCAACAAATGTTTGCTGTTATTATTATTATTACTTTAAAATAAATATACAGAGTGAAACTTTTTGCTGGTATAATATTTTAAATTTAGAAATGTACGGGAAATATTTTCCCACACCTGAAAACACGTTTTATGGCTGATAAAATGCATCTGTCAGTTTGTTGTACTGTGGTGACTTGCATGTTGCTGTGATGCTGGAAGCTATGCCACCAGTATTCAAGTACCAGCAGGGTCACCCATGGTGGACAGGTTTCAGCTGAGCTTCCAGACTAAGACAGACTAGGAAGAAAGACCTGGTGGTCTACTTCTGAAAAGAATTAGCCAGTGAAAACCTTATGAATAGCAGTGGAACACTGTCCGATATAGTGCCCAAAGATGAGCCCTTCAGGTTGGAAGGCACTCAAAATACGACTGGTGAAGAGCTGCCTCCTCAAAGTAGAGTCGACCTTAATGACGTGAATGGAGTCAAGCTTTAGTGACCTTCATTTGCTGATATGGCACAACTCAATATGAGAAGAAACAGCTGCAAACATCCATTAATAATCGGATCATGGAAATGTACAAAGTATGAATTCAGAAAAATTGGAAGCCATCAAAAATGAAATGGAATGCATAAACATCGATATCCTAGGCATTAGTGAGCTGAAATGGACTGGTATTGGCCATTTTGAATCGGACAATCATATGGTCTACTACGCTGGGAATGACAACTTGAAGAGGAATGACGTTGCATTTATCGTCAAAAAGAACATTTCAAGATCTATCCTGATGTACAATGTTGTCAATGGTAGGATAATATCCATATGCCTACAAGGAAGACCGGTTAGTATGACTATTACTCAAATTTAGTCACCAACCACTAAGGCCAAAGATGAAGAAATTGAAGATTTTTTTACCAAATTCTGCAGTCTGAAATTGATCGAATATGCAATCAGGATGCATTGATAATTACTGGTGATTGGAATGTGAAAGTTGGAAACAAAGAAGAAGGATCGGTAGTTGGAAAATATGGCCTTGGTGATAGAAACGATGCCAGAGATCGCATGATAGAATTTTGCAAGACCAATGACTTCTTCATTGCAAATGCCTTTTTTCACCAATATAAACAGCGACTACACACGTGGACTATACAGATGGAATACACAGGAATCAAATGGACTACATCTGTGGAAAGAGACAATGGAAAAGCTCAATATCATCAGTCAGAACAAGGCCAGGGGTTTACTGCAGAACAGACCATCAATTGCCCATATGCAAGATCAAGTTGAAACCGAAGAAAATTAGAACAAGGCCACAAGAGCCAAAGTACAACCTTGAGTATATCCCACCTGAATTTAGAGACCATCTCAAGAATAGATTTGATGCGTTGAACACTAATGACTGAAGACCAGACGAGTTGTGGAATGACATCAAGGACATCATACATGAAGAAAGTAAGAGATCATTAAAAAGACAGGAAAGAAAGAAAAGACCAAAATGGATGTCAGGAGAGACTCTGAAACTTGCTCTTGAACGTCAAGTAGCTAAAGCAAAAGGAAGAAATGATGAAGTAAAAGAACTGAACAGAAGATTTCAAAGGGCAACTTGAGAAGACAAAGTAAAGTATTGGATAACGACATGTACAAAGAACTGGAGCTGGAAAACCAAAAGGGAAGAATATGCTCGGCATTTCTCAAGCTGAAAGAACTGAATCAAAAATACAAGCCTCGAGTTGCAATATTGAAGGATTCTATGGGGAAAATATTAAACGATGCAGGAAGCATCAAAAGAAGACAGAAGGAATACACAGAATCACTATACCAAAAAGAATTGGTCGATGTTCAACCACGTCAGGAGGTAGCATATGATCAAGAACCCATGATACTGAAGGAAGAAGTCCAAGCTGCACTGAAGGCATTGGCAAAAAACAAGGCTCCAGGAATTGATGGAATACCAATTGAGACGTTTCAACAAACAGATGCAGCACTGGAAGTACTCACTCATCTATGCCAAGAAATTTGGAAGACAGCTACCTGGCCAACTGACTGGAAGAGATCCATATTTATGTCTATTCCCAAGAAAGGTGATCCCACTGAATTCGGAAATTATCAAACAATATCATTAATATTATACACAAGTAAAATTTTGGTGAAGATCATTCAAAAGTGGCTGCAGCAGTATATCGACAGGGAAGTGCCAAAAATTCAAGTCGATTCAGAAGAGGCTGTGGACCCAAGGATATCATTGCTGATGTCAGATGGATCCTGGCTGAAAGCAGAGAATACCAGAAAGATGTTTACCTGTGTTTTATTGACTATGCAAAGGCATTTGTGTGTGGATCATAACAAATTATGGATAACATTGTGAAGAATGGGAATTCCAGAACACTTTAATTGTGCTCATGTGGAACTCTAGATAGACCAAGAAGCAGTTGTTTGAACAGAACCAGGGGATACTCATGGTTTAAAGTCAGGAAATTGTGCATCAGGGTTGTTTCCTTTCACCATACCTATTCAATCTGTATGCTAAGCAAATAATCTGAGAAACTGGACTATACGAAGAAGAATGGGGCATCAGGGTTGGAGGAAGACTCATTAACAACCTTTGATATGCAAATGATACAACCTTGCTTGCTGAAAGTGAGGAGGACTTGAAGCACTTACTGATGAAGGTCAAAGACCACAGCCTTCAGTATGGATTACACCTCAACATAAAACAAAAATCCTCACAACTGGACCAATAAGCAATATCTTGATAAATGGAGAAACATTTGAAGTTGTCATGGATTTCATTTTAGTTGGATCAACAATCAACACCCATGGAAACAGCAGTCAAAATTCAAAAGATGCACATTTGCATTGGGCAAATCTGCTGCAAAAGACCTCTTTAAAGTATTAAAAAGGAAAGATGTCACCTCGAAGACTAAGGTGCACCTGACCCATGCCATGGTGTTTTTAATTGCCTTATATTCATGCAAAAGCTGGACAATGAATAAGGAAGATGGAAGAAGAATTCACATCTTTCAAATGGGGTGTTGGCGAAGAACATTGGCTGTACTATAGACTGCCAAAAGAACGAACAAATCTGTCTTGGAAGAAGTACAACCAGAATGCCCCTTAGGAGCAAGGAGTGCGAGACTACTTCTCACATACTTTGGACATGTTATCAGGAGGAATCAGTCCCTAGAGAAGGACATCATGCTTGATAAAGTAGAAGGTCAGCGAAAAAGAGGAAGACCCTCGACAAGATGGATTGACACTGTGGCTGCAGTGGTGGGCTCAGGCATAACACTGATTGTGAGGATGGCACAGGACCGGGCAGTTTTTCGTTCTGTTGTATGTAGGGTTGCTGTGAGTCAGAACTGACTCAATGGCACCTAATAGCTACAACAGTATTTCATCTTACGGATGCATCATAATCTACTACATCAATCCCCTATGTTAGATATTTGGGGTGTTTCTAAATTTTTGCTGTTACGAATAATGTGACAACTTTGTTCATCTTTGTTCCTTTAAAATAATTGGAGTTTCTCATCAATTCCAATGGTGTATGCATTTTAAATTCTTTTGATATATAAATAAATATATTTAAATTGCCACTAGAGATATACCAATTTGCATTCGCACCTATAGAAACTATATTAATTTCTGTAGTGTTAACCTGACTATACTAGGCCCAAGATGGAATCACTTATGCCAAGCCCCACGTCAGCAAACTGAAACCTAGCTAGTTTCTATTTCCTGTAAATACCTAACCTTCCCTGGAGCCGAAACCCAAGTTCGTCAATTGACTCTCCCTGAAATGGAAACCTAAGGTAGCCAACAGGGACTTGCCTACTCAGTTTAACCTAGTTCAGAATTTCCCCTTAACCCCAAATAAGGAAAAAGTGCCCACCAGCCAATCCAAAATTTGTGCAGTAAAGTTTCCTTGTTCCTGTGTGTCTGTGCTTACAAAAAACCTTCCACTTTGCACCCTACTTGGAAGCTCTTGTCTGACTTCCAGAGCAGATGTTCCCTGATTCATGACTTGAAAATTAAAGCTTATGAGTTCATACACAAATTTAATATTGTGGAAATTTAATTTTTAACAATGGTTACCAAGCACATTTCAGTCTGCATGTCATCATTGTTCTTCTTCTACTGCTTTAACATATTAACCATGTCTGCACATTTACCGCAGACTCCTCACATAGAAAACCAACCTTGACAAGTACAATCACCCAAATCATTGATTATGATTCCAAACATTTAGTTCCTTCACATTCCCTTTGTCTTTAACCTTTATTCCATTTCTTATTTTCTCCCTAGGAATCCCTGAGTGGTTCAAATGGTTAATGAGCTTGGCTGCTAACCTACAGGTTGGAGGTTCAAGTCTACCCAGAGGCACCTCAGAAGAAAGCCCTGGTGATCTAATTCCCCAAACTCAACCATTGAAAACCCCATGGAGCACAGCTCTACTCGGACACACTTGAGGTTGCCGTGAGTCAGAGTTAACTCGAAGGCAACTGGTTAGTCTTTTTCCTACTCCTTGCACCCTGTTGCATATCTGTCTTTCCAGAAGAGTTGACAGAAATCCTAACTTCAGGGATTTTCCTCAGACGTGTTAGCACCTAATTTCTTAAAAGCTTAGGGTCACTGCAGCACAACAATCAGATCTTCCTTTAAGCCAGATGACATATACGAGAAATAGAAAGGAAGGCTTTTAATGACAGCAGAGACAGAAAACCATAAAATAAGGATGAAACAGGCAAAAACAAGGGCAGTTAGAAGGAACTTTTATTATGGGGCATGATTTTAAGGTAGCAATCTTTTATGAAGAAGTGGTTTGTCTACTGAAACAAAAACATATTCAAGATTCATTGGTAAGTGGAAAAAGCAAAGCGTGGTACAATGTGTACTGAACGTTCCCATTTGTGTTAAAAAATACAGAATAAGGATATATATGTATTGCTCGTTTATGCATAAAATATATCTAAAATGATACAAAAGACTGATAGTCCTGATTACTCCCAGAGAGAAAAAATGGATAGTGGAGAACGAGGATATGAAAAGATGCTTTTCACTCTCTACCCTTTTGTACCTTTTGCATTTTGAACTATACAAATAGATTGTCTATACAAGTGGATTGTCTATTCATAAGCAGATAAGTAAAATATAATAAAACTTTTCTCTCATAGCTGAATATCTTGTATTACACCTTCACTCTGTCCTAGTGAATACACTAGACTGATGCTCTGCTAGAAATTAAAACCAGAATTTTATTGAAGGAAAAAGAACAATCAAAATCATTCCATGAAGTGGAGAGACACACGGGCACTCAAACAAGAGGCAACAGCGCATGCTCTAGCTTGTTGGTAGAGCAGTGAGGTATTTATCAGGCATAGCAACAAAGCAAAAAGGTTTTACATCAAGGTGGGCAGGGTACAAGAGAAGAAAGGAAAATTTACAAGGATCGTCAAGTTACAAACTTTCCTAACATGAATTTCTAGCCTAACATCAATCTCTTATTTCCCGATACAAATTGACTAAGGCAATATTTCTAAAGCAAGCCGTGTAAACATTCCTGATGTGGAGGTTTAGTGATTGATTGTAGGCTATGTTAACCCTACTTGGAGTCCTTAAAATGTAAAAGTCAACCCTTTGGTTAGGAAGGAGATTAGATCAGCTCAGCTTGAAGACTTTTGAAATGTAAACATTGCCCACAGCTAAGAGAGAGGGAGTTAGGGCCTAGGCATTTACTGAGAGCTGTTAAGATAGCAAGATTATTTACATGAGCCAAGGCCCGAATCTCTACACCCTTTGTGTCACAAGCAATTAGAACTTTCACAGGAAGCCAACTTGTCTTTTGTAGAAGGCAGAGGCAGTCTTCAAACCTAGTTGCAATTTAATTTAAAATGGAATTTCAGTTTAGGTCTGGGATTAACCATTTCAGTCATGTCAAGCAGCCCCAGTTTCAAGGTTTGCTTACTCAACTGACATAATGGTGCTGTTCTTTTTAGAATCCATTTCCTGCCTTTATCCTCAATGGTCCTATTAACATACATAATAAAGGACCCCTGAGACTAAAAGGGAGCCCTCGCGACACAGTGATTAAGAGCTAAGGCTGCTAACCAAGAGGTCAGCAGTTTGAATACATCAGCCGCTCCTTGGAAATCCTATAGGACAGTTCTACTCTGTCCTATAGGGTCGCTATGAGTCAGAATCGACTTGATGGCAATGGATTTGGGTTTTTTTGAGACTAAAAGGCATCTTCTGAGGAAAGTTTAATAGTAAATTTCAACAATCCATAGGTTGAATATGACAAATCTCTATGTCATATAAAATCCTTCCATGTTATCTTCATTTTCATTTTACCTATGATGAAAGAAATTAGAGATTAGTGGTGGGGGGAGGGGAGGGGACAGAAATTGCTTCCAAGTGTCATAGAATCAGCAGCAGGATTGGAAAAAAATTAAGTTTGCCTGCCTGCCTGCCTTTCCTTCCTCCCTCCTTCCCTCCCCACCCCCCGCCTCCAGCCCGCCCTCTCTCTCTCTTTCTTTTGCTTTTTCTCTCTCTCTGTATTTCTTTCTTTTTTTTTTTTGAAAGAGGAAGCTCATTATGTCTGGACTACCCACAGCTGTAGATTATAAAAATATTTTGACTTTTATTTATGCATTTTTTAAAGTGCTTTAATAAAATATAACCCAAAATGATTCACTTGGTCAAGTGGTCTTTACTGCAAGGAAAACAAACACTTTATGAAAACAACATCTATAAGCCTCCTATCTTTTATCTTTAATATTTTCTCTAAGTCTGGCATGAAACAGACACACATCAGCCTCCACAGGGGGTTAAATAGAGAACCATCCAAGCATCACAAAACATCGTCCAGAATTTTGACGACTTCCATCCCCTGACTCCGGTGCACAGCTCCTGGCTCTTGGTGCAAAGACTGTTGATGTCCGGCCTGTACAGAGACAGCAGCGTGTTCTAGAAACAGCAGTCCCCTCAGCCCCAGCACAAGATGCACACGTCTCAGAACAATCCTCCCTCCTCTTTCTAGAGAACTGAACACAAATAGCTCATTCTACATCCCCATCCGAGTGCACTTGTATTCTATCTTACAGTAGGGTATTAACTCTGTTAAAACAAAAACCATATTAAGACAATAGTAGGAACTGATTGAAGTTTATTTAATCTGCGATTTGCAAATCGGGGTAGCATTTTCACTAGGGAGTCAACAAATTCTGAAGATGAAAGAACTTCCCAGACTTCTTATATCCCATCTTATCGACATTGCCATGGAAAAGGGCTGGAAGAGTGTTTATATAATAACAATTTACCCTAAGGCACAGCTGTAGCCTGACCTCGGAGTTTGTGATCCTGGAAACTGACTACACATAGATAATTCTTCAAAAGAGCCCAATGCCTAAGGCAAAAGTTCTTCACTGATTTATCTAGACCATTGTTTGACTCAAAAAATGACTTTTAGAGACCAGTTTTCTCAAGGCTCAAGGTTCAAAAGAAGATCTCAGGGAAATAGCCTGGGTGGGTCAACCTAACTCCATGTACCCCAGAAATCTGGATTCCAGCAGAATTGAAACTGTTTCTCAGCTCCCACCTCGTTTTAGGTCACCTTCAGCACCTGCTTCAGCTCACTTGCTTAATTCACTAAGCTCTTACTTCCTCATGTTATCAAACTCAGGGAAGGAGGGAGAACCAAAGGATCGGGACCCCCGCATTCAGAGATCAGGCCAAGGCTAGGGTTGAAGCCCTAGTTTCTGGGTCTTCAGATCTCAGAGAAAGAACTCTCTGGAGTCCTGAACTCTGTTGAAGAACAGAAAGCAGCCTTTAAATCCAGAGAGATTTTACATAGGGTGAAAAATTGTAAGGAAACAGATAAAAAAAATTTTTAAGGAGACAAAAATTGTTAGAAGACACAGATCATAGTTGTTTCGAGTACAGTTTTCTTTATATTCTATATTTGTCTTTATAACTCTTTGTATTTTTTTAAATTTCCTACTGTGAACTTGCTATTGAGTAGGACTGTAAACTTGAATAACTTATGTTATCTCTTGGAATCTCTTTTTTTTTTTTTAATCTTTAAATTGGAGACAAGAGTAAACATTCTTAGGGCTTTTGAAAGGGTTGAAATGAAATACTAAATATACAGTCCCTGATACGTAGTTGCTGTTCAATAGTTCTAGAAGGGTTGTCGTTGTACTCTTCTTCACACTCCCTTTCATTAAGGGTCAACTGTTTGAATTAGGACCAGCTAGGAGGGTTACTTCAGCGATAGAAGATCCATCTACAACTTGTGGTTCTCAAATTTTAATGTGTATCAGAATCAACTGGGGATCTTGTCAAAAATAGAGTTTCGATTCAGGAAGCCTGGGGTGGGGTCTGAGAATCTGCATTTCTAATAAATTCCCAGGGGCCACACTTTGAGAACCATGGATCTGCACAATAAAGGTCAATTTCTATTTATTCTAAATGTAAGTGTGTGGTTTCCTCTCCCCCTCTTTTCTCTCTACTCCCCCTCCTCCTCTACCTTTGCTCTCCCCTCCCCCCGTATTTGGAGGTTATAGAAACTACCAAACTGTACTTCTCACCTCTATATTTTTTGTCAAGAGCTTTAGTCTCTTCTATGTCAAGAAACCAGGAGGGAGAACAAGTGTTTTGTTTTAAGTATCTTGTTTCATTCAGATACCAAAAGAAAGAGAAACAAGCATTCTCTGGGACATTTCACTAATCTGAACTGATATTGTCTACTAATAATAGAAAGATAGTCTCTTTGATGACTGATGTTTAAAAAACTTGGAAACTCTATTAGGCTCCCTGCTGCCAGGGAATATTTTTGACATTTAGGCTTGTTTAATCTTTTATCAATATAAATATTTTAAAAATAGAATGGTTAGGAAAACGGCTAAGGAAAACACTTCAGGTCAGTGTGTGGAAGGGCAGGCCACGTTCAGCTGGAGGCCTAGAATAGCTTTATCTTCCTTCTGTTCCCGAACTCTGTAGCATAGGGTTTCTGTGCCTGGGACCCACGAAACCGCTCAAGTTGAATGTAAAATATTCTGTTTGCTTAAGTGCATTTTTCTGGGAAGACGGTCCATGGAGTTCAACAGATTCTCACAGGGATTGTGACTCAAAAAAGATTAAGAAATACTGCCATGGGGACTTGCCTTGGCCAAAAGCCAAATGTTAATTTCTGGATGATAAAAACACATTCCCAGTATGAAAGAATGGGCCTATGAGTGGATTGCACTCTACCAGTTAACTCAGTGAACCACTCATTTAACCTTTCTCATCTTTAGTTCTCTCCTCTGTCACACCGAGATAATAGACATACTTACCCAGCCCAGCTGTTGTCATGTTTAATGAGATGAGTCTGGCCCGTGGTGGATGCTAAGTAAACGGGATCCAGTTTGCCACCCTGTGTGCCTTACAGCGATTACTACACAAGCCCTGGAAGCAACTAAAGGATCAGCGGCTTTCTTCTGTGAAAGAGGGATTATTACCCTCATTTTACCAATGATGAAACTGAGGTTTGTTTCCAAAAGGATTTAGGAGTGGGTTACTGTTTTAAGTCACATTCATGTATTGGAACCATATTTTCTGCCAGAAAATAGTATCATATCATTACATAAAATATATCAATATTTCATCCATGTTTTGCAGGGAGCACTATGATTTTCAAGCACTCCGCCTCTCAAATAAGTCTGAGAAGCACTGGCCAAGGTGGTATTTTGGAAAATAGCCTGGCAGAGGCTGGGAACCTCAAGAGTCAAGTTCTAAATTTGGTGCTCTACTCTCTGAACCACTGGATGACTAGGAGTACACTTGTCCTGCCTGGACCATGCTCCATAGGAATTAGTTTTGTACTTGGTTAAGAAAAGTGAAAGTATAATACACACTCATGGACACGCAACAACAGCACACACACAACTTAAAAATATATATATATATATATATATATTTTTTTTTTTTTTTTTCTGAAGAGAGGTGAGAACATACAGACTCCAAATTAACAAACTATTTTAACTTAACTTACACTGTTGAGATTGATGATAACACTCAGCAGGAGTGATTACTACTACTACCTGCTAATGAGTCTCCTGTATTTATATAGATTCTCCTCTTAGCCAAGGATCTTACAAATGGAGTAGTTAAGTTCTTGGTGCAAACCACAGTCTGAAGACCAGCAGAGACAACATCCCCGGGGAGCTTGTTAGAAATGCAGACTTTCAGACACACCTCAGACCTCCAGAATCAAAATGTGCATTTAAATATGATCCTCAGGTGATTCAGATGCACATTAAAGTTTGAGAAGCATTCATTTAGGTAGCCAGAAACTTTCTGCTGGCGGGTGAGCACATTTCCAGGGTGTGGATGTGGCTTTCTTCCTTGAGTGTGAGAGGCACATCTCTCAACATTCTGGAGCCTCATCCTCATCCTTCTCCCTTTGTGGCTCTGGGCTCATTGCTGCCTCAGAGGATGACTCCCACTTTGACCAGGGTTAATAGCCACCATCTCCTGAGAAGCCCAGAGTCAGAAGAAGCCGAATCCTCCACTTTAACAGGAAGGATTCGTCTGACTCAGCACTCATGGGCCAAGTGTAAAGACTGCACGCCCCAACTACAAAACTTTAGAGCAGGTTTTAACTAGTTTAAAATGAAAAAAACAAAAAAGCCAAAATAAATTGCTGCTGAGTACGCTAACCCATAATTACTTAGAGCATGCTGGAAAAAAGGAGAGATTAAGAAGCACTCTTGCACTGGGGACATTAATTGATCCCACTGTTGGCCAAGAGGAGTCCCTGGGTGGTGCAAATGGATAAGGCTCTAGACTGCTAATCTAAAGGATGGAGGTTCAAGTCTGCCCAGAGGTGCCTCGGAAGAAAGGTCTGGAAATCTACTTCCAAAAAATCAACCACTGAAAACCCTATGGAGCACAGCTGTACTCTGACACACATGAGGTCCCCATAAGTTGGGGTTGACTCGGTGGCAACGGGTTTTTTTTGGTCAAGAACAAGCTGGCTACGTGGATTTGAGGCTGTAATTTCAATGTGTGGCCTAAATAAAACTGAGTGAGTCTTAGAGGCCAAAGTCTAGAGAAGTTCAAGTTCTCTTTCCAAGCTGTGTCTATACACACACAATCATCTTGATCATTTTGAGGGAAGAACTAAAATTCAGTTTTGTAATGTGTTCATATAATGCACAATTTACTAGTAAATAAACCAACTGATTCACTTGGGACTGAGTAGGGCAGGTGGCAGGATTGGTGAACCCTAATTTCAAGAATATAAATCATGTTCTTTGGGATATCCAGTTACTATCACAAAGAGGGTTGGGAACTCTTATTATTATTATTGAAATGGTGCTCAAACTTGGGGGAGAGGTACCCCATGAGACACAGCAGGTGGTGGCAGCTCTCCAGAGGGAGAAAAAACCCCGTTGCCATCAAGCTGATTTCAACTCATAGTAACCCTATAGGGTCGCTATAGGACAGCCTCGTAGGGTTTCCAAGGAGCAGCTGGTGGATTTGAACTGCCACACCTTTGGTTAGCAGTTGTAGCTCTTAACCACTGTGCCACCAGGGCTTCCAAGATAGAGAGACAGAGAAATTGAAAGACAGAGAGAGAGAGCAGACTGAATGAGTCCCTGGGGGTAGGAACCAAGAAAGAGAATCCTTTGAGGGGTGGGGGCAGCCTTTGATGTGAGAAGGAACCCTGGGACTCTGCAGCAGAAAGCCCAGTGTGATCTCCTCACCGAATGGGGAAGGTTAGTAATTTGTCTGAGGTTATGGAGCTAGAAAGAGGGAGAGAGAGAACTGGAATCCAGCTTAAAGGATTCCTTGATCTGGAGAATTCCAGGGTGGTGGTTCTCAAACTTTAACCATCTCAGAATCACCTGGAGGCGAGACACAGTTTACTGGGCTCCACCCCTGGAGTTTCTGATTGGTAGGTCTGGGGTGGGGCTGGAGAGTTTACGTTTCTAACAAGTTCCCTATGTTGATGCTGCTGGTCCAAGGACCACACTTTGAGAACCGCTGCTCTAGGGGCTTCTCTACAACTAGGTAGGCAGTCTTGATATTGCTTCCTAACAGGCCATTACCACTGTCCTAACTTCTTAAAGTGGGTTTGCCTACTGAACTATAGCAGAGAAAAATATTAATGTATAATAGAGACAGGAGTTACCAAAGCATGTATTTTCAAATTTATCTCACTCCCACACTCCTTGCTTCTTTTCCGTCACTCAGCTTCTCAGTGAGGAAAGATTCTTGATTGATGATTCTTCATCATGCTGAATCCCGGAACTGGGCAAAACAGAGACACTAAAGGACGCCTGAGAGGCTAAATTGATGTACATAATTAAGTGTTAAAAGACAAGAAGATAGAGAGACTGAAAATCCACTTTGGATGGACATTGGAAAGAATCATGGAGGAGAAATGAGTAAGGACTTTAGAGAGTGAGACGCTTTCATACCCTTCAAGAGATGCAATTAGAGATTAAAGAAACTTTTTGCTCCTGAGTTATTTTTCTTTGACTATAATATCACATGGGCCACATGGGTCCTGGGATTGGTTTAGAACACAGAATTGTTCTCACAGTAGTGATGATGGCTTTATCTTGCCTTGTCCACACCTTATCCTCCAGTTCTCTTTAGAACCAGTGGCAAGAAAGCAAGCCAGGAAAGCAACAACAGGATGCCCAAGGAAATCCAAGATCACCGATGTTGCATTTCTAATTTTGAATGATTTCTTAATCTGTGCTATGATTCTTCTTTCTTAACTCCTGATTTAGGAAATACTATTGGAATCATTATTCCCTGTCCTTGAGCATAGAGAATTTGACCCAGCTCAAGCTGGGCTCACAAGAACTCAAAAGGACATATCAACTGGGCCCTGAGGTATAAAGACAATAGCTAGGATAATCTTGGAAATTATCTTTTAGGGAAGAAAATATCTTTTAGGGAACCTTTCACATAAACCATTCAAACAGAACACAAAAGACTTTCCACTCTTATCTTTTACTATTAGCAGTCAGTGAATAGAAAATGTTAGACCAATGAAGACCCTCCTGACTGTTGCTACTGAAACCTGTACCAATGATTGTTAAGAAAGACAATTCAAAATGTAGGATCACAGTTTCTAGCCAATTTATGAAAAGGTGAAGCTTTCAATGGTTTTGCCTATTTTGTAATGTTAATATATACTGATGACTCTAACATTCCTCGGACTTAGGCAGACATGGCTGTAGCAGCATGCTTGTCTGTTCTCCCAGTCTTGCCTATTCTGTAATATTCTTTGGACTCAGGCAGACGCAGCTGTGGCAGCATTCTTGTCCATTTTCCCACTTTTGTCTGTTCTGTAATATTTCCTTGGACTTGGGCAGACATGGCTCTGGCAGCATGCTTGTCCGTTTTCCCACTTTTGTCTGTTCTGTAATATTTCCTTGGACTTGGGCAGACATGGCTCTGGCAGCATGGTTGTCTGTTTTCCCACTTTTGTCTGTTCTGTAATATCTCCTTGGACTTGGGCAGACATGGCTCTGGCAGCTTGCTTGTCCGCTTCCCACTTTTGCCTTTTTGAATATATGCCAAATAAACTTTCTTTTTGCTTTACTAAACTTTGTGATGTTTTTACCTTACAACACTCCAAACATTCAGTCAAAGTTTATTACACAAAACAGCATTGCCTTAGTGGTGTTTTAGAGAATGAGGAAGAGCACAGTATGTCGACACTGGGGCCAAAGTGATAATGGAAGGAAATAGCCCCTGACAGGAGCAGTGATGGGGAAAGAGAGGAGATGGCAGTGGGATCAGGAATCGAGGTTCGGAGTGAGAGGTAACCACCAGGATAATATAAATTCTCCAGAAAATTTGGGGAAGTACTGGGTTTCTTAAAGTTATTTCATTTGGCCATTAAAAGCAAAGGTGAATCCCAAAGGCTGGAGAACGGAGAAGAGAGTTGAATCCTATATGCAACTTTCGCAACCTCTTATGACTAATTTAAATGCACGTATGCTCTGTCTTGAAACAAGATGGCTATTATGCTAAAAGACAAGTCACTGGAAGGGCTTCTGACTTAATAGGAATCAGGATGTGATGAAAAAACCTCATAGGAAAGGCTACATTTTTGTATGTTCCCAGGTGGATTCACCCAAATCAGAGATTTGGACAAGGAGTTAAACATCTGGGTTACAAGAAATCTTTGAAGAGCACTGGTATTGTCAAAAGGTCTCAAAGCCTGATTTAATTAAACCCGTTAGTATTTAGACTAAAAATCATCTGCCTGGCTCTGAAATACTTGGAGAGGGATTTTAGCATTCAAATGCACAGCAGCCTGAGAAAAGGGCAAATTCCTGTGTTTTTGAGGCTCAGCTTTCCATAATTTCAGTTATACTGCCCTCATTGATTCCTGCCTTTTCCAGACTGTAGGAGAACTGTACAGAAGGTTGTCACCGGCCCATTTTTTCAGAAGGAAATCACCAGTTTCCTTCTTCCCGAGAAGCTGGACTATATGAAGAAGAACGGGCATCAGGATTGGAGGAAGACTCATTAACAACCTCTGATATGCAGATGACACAGCCTTGCTTTCTGAAAGTGAAGAGGACTTGAAGCACTTACTGATAAGATCAAAGACCACACCCTTCAGTATGGATTACACCTCAACATAAAAAAACAAAAATCTTTACAACTGGACTAGTAAGCAACATCATGATAAATGGAGAAAAGATGGAAGTTGTTAAGGATTTCATTTTACTTGGATCCATAATTAACACCCATGGAAGCAGCAGTAAGGAAATCAAATGACTATTTCATTGGGCAAATCAGCGGCAAAAGGCCTCTTTAAAGATGTCACTTTGTGGATGAAGGTGTGCCTGACCCAAGCCATGGTATTTGCAATCGCCTCATCTGCAAATGAAAGCTGGACAATGAATAAGAAAGTCTGTGGAAGAATTGATGCCTTTGAATTATGATGTTGGTGAACAATATTGAATATACCATGGACTGCGAGAAGAATGAACAAATCTGTCTTGGAAGAAGTACAGCCAGAATGCTCCTTAGAAGCAAGGATGGTGAGACTTTGTCTCATGTATTTTGGACATGTTACCAGGAGGGACTAGTTCCTGGAAAAGGACATCATGCTTGGTAAAGCAGAGGGTCAGTGAAAAAGAAGAGGACCCTCATCAATGTGGACTGACCCAGTGGCTGCAACAATGGGCTCAAACATAGCAATGATTGTGAGGATGGCGCAGGACTGGGGAGTATTTCATTCTGTTGTTCATAGGGTCGCTATGAGTCAGAACTGACTCGATGGCACCTAACAACAGGAGAACTGAAGGAAGTATCCTGTTTTTATGTTATGTTACTGGTTGTCTTTTTTTTTTTTAAATATAAACTGGTCATAAAAATAGCCTGGTCAACATCCTGGAATGACTAAAATGACCAGGCCCAGAAGACAGGAGGCCAATTTGTGATGTGATTAGCAAACTAGTTCTGCCATAGTACCCAAATTCCCCATCAGGTTAAACACAATTTCACCTGTTCGGGGGGCGGCGGGGGTGGGGGGGGGGGGTAATACACTAGATAATTCAAGTTGGCTGCAGAGGAAATCACATTCCCAGAATTTACTAGCTTAACCTCTCCAGTCTCAGTTTTCTAGTCTGTAAAATGGTGATAATAAGAGAAACTACTTCACAGCAGTGTACAACACTTAGCACAGTACCTGGGACTCAGGGCAAGCTTAATAAATGTCAGTGACCTTTTTCTTCCTTTGGTGACTAGGGCAGTTACCTGGGAAGGTTACACATCAGCTTGATAAGAGGGGCAGGGTGGGAGCACAAGGATTAATTTCATCTCCAGGCTTCGGGAGGGTAGGAGAGATGGAGGTGAAGGTGCTGGGCAGGGAGAGTAGAGAGTCCTGACCTATCTGAAACCTTATGAGTGTCTGTAGACCACATAAACAAAATTCCTCACATATTTTATTTTTCAAAAGTATGTAGATGCTGTTATGATTCTTAAATGCAACTACATTAAACATTACTTTGAATTTGTGGTAGGTTGGAGTCCCTGGGTGGTAAAATGGTTAACATGCTTGGCTGCTAACCTAAAGGTTGGAGGTTTGAGTCCATCCAGAGTTGCCTCAGAAGATAGTCCTGGTGATCTACTTCTGAAAGATCGAAGCTGTTGGAAACCCTATGGAGCACATGGGGTCGTCGTGAGTCAACTGGACAGCAACTGGGTTTTTTGGTCATTTTATATTTTTCAGTCAGTGGGTGATAAAAGGGCATCTACTCTAATAGAGGACATGCCTCCCTCTCCCCTCAGCCCTCCTTTTTGATAACAAAACAGACTCAGGCTGGGAATGACTCGGACTGTCAGACCTGGGGCAGGACTGTCCTGTCCTAAACTGAGGACTGAGGGAGGCAGGAAGAACATGGTGGCCAGAAGGCCGAGGGAGTCTGGGCTTTGGGACTGGAGATGGGAAAAGGAAGCCCATAGCTGGAAAATGCAGCCCTGAAAAATGTGGTAGGGTCAGTTTTGCCCAGCTGTACCCAAATGTCAGAGAATGGACACCATCCTCAACGCAAACCTGGCAGTATGAGGAAAAACCAGATGCCACAATGGACTGGGAGACTTGAAATCCCTTCAGCAAGCCGAAATGTAATTCTCTTTGCTCTTCCCCTCCTGCATTCTACTTTTGTTTTCTCCTCTGCAGAGCATTCCTTCTCTCTCAGCTCCTCTTCTTTTCACACCTGCAGAGAAACCTGATTCCAGTAGTGAGAAAAGCTTGTGAAACAAATATTTTGGTTGTATTACAAATCAGTTGTCATTTGTTTCCCACTTCCTCTAGTCATCTGCATCTGCCTCCCTGCCTGGCTTCACGGAGGGGAGGGGGCACACACTCAAGGCCTCGGTGCGCAAACCGAAACCTGGATCAGTCACAGCGCCACAACATGATCAGTGTTTGCTATGAAAAGATTTTCACTTTGGCAATGTACTTTTTAATTTTGAAGCTTGTTCTCTGAAAGAGATATGGATACAAATAGAGTCCTGCCAACTGCAACCAGCTTTGTAATGTAACAAGTTTTATAGTTATCTGCCATTCCTGGAACTTTGGATCACACTATAGATACTATTTTATCTATCTGACTTTGTTCTACTTATTATTTTATAACACAAAATTTTCTTTGTCATAAAATTCATTCCTAGAGAAAAGCATATAATGGTTGCATTATACGCCAGCGTATAAAGTAGCAACATTTATATATAATCACTCTCCAATTGCTGGACATTTAGGTTATTCCCGGTTTCTTACTGATATAAACCATGCTGTAATGAATATCTTTGTGAACAAAAGAGTCATCTGTATTTCTGACTCTTTCCATGAGATAGTCCTTGAAGTAGAATTAGTTGGTCAAAGGATATTAACATTTCTGAGGGCTCGTGACACATATTGCCAAATTGTTCTCCAGAAAAGTTTTACTATCTTACTACTCCACACCCACTACCCCATCTATCCCATCCCCAGCCTCCACGTGGGTATTGCATGAATAAAGTATAAAGTACCATATTTTTACACAAATAACATGCGCCTTTTACGTTTATTTGCCAACCACGCCCTCCACCCATGAGGTATTTTCATAAGCGTGCTATGCTTATTTTTCTTTATAGCAATGCTTACAAAATTCCCTCGCGAGGGGAGGGTGTGATTGGCAAACAAATGTAGAAGGTGCGCGCTATTTGTGTAAAAATGTAGTACTTGGCATTCAGTACCTGGTTACCGAGTAGTAGTTCAATGAATGGCAGTTGATGATGATCACTTTCATTATCACTATTGGCTTTCTCCCTCCTACTCGCCCCTTACTCTTTGTAGGGATGAAATGCTTCTATGAGGTTCTAGGTTTTTCTCTGTCATACATAACAGCCTGTACTTCTCTGGTTGATATTGTCCAGAATCACTTGTTTATGTCCATTGCCAAGGGATTGACTAGTTGATCTGATAAATCTTGAAACTGTGGTGTCATTGAAAAGAAAATGGCTTGCAGGTTAATTGATTCCTGATTTTCAGTAGATATCTTAAGACCATAACTCATAACTCAGTGGTTCTGAACTCGGGCTGCACACTGGAATCATGGGGGCTTTGTAAACAACGCTGAAGCATGGCCTTAATCAGGCTGGGGTGGGGCCTGGGCATTGGCATTTTAAAAATTCCTCTCAGGCAATTCTAAAATAAGCAAAGGATGAGAGCCACTCACTTAACCCAAAAGATAAGTATTTGGGGAATTCCAGGCACCATATGAGAGATAGTGGGGAGATATTTGGAAGCTGGAACTCCTTCTGGCATCTCTCAAAGTATAGACCACGATTACTGCATGAAACCCTGAAGGTCCTCAGTCCTCAGTATGTTGGCAAGTATTTACTAATGTTTTGCCTGCGTGGAAGGCCAGATATATCATTGAACTCTTTCTAGAAAACTTGTGCTTTTTTCTGTGTTTATATTAACAACAACTTTCATAATACCCACTCAGGAAGAAACTGAAGCTCAAACCAAAAAAAATAAAAAAAAAAAATAAAAAACAAACCCACTGGCATCCAGTCAATTCCAACTCACAGCAACCCTATAGGACAGAGTAGAACTGCCCCATAGAGTTTCCAAGGAGCGGCTGGTAGATTCGAACTGCTGACCTTTTGGTTAGCAGGCGTAGCTCAAAGTGGTAGTTAATTAACTTGCTCTGCATCTTCGCCAGCAAGAGGCAAAGCTGGGAATCAAACCCTGGACTCCAAATCCCATGCTCATTCTACCACACCATATTGCCCTTTAAACAAACTGCTGTATGTGAGTGTGTGTGTGTGTGTGTGTGTGCATGATCTTGATTTTATTTTTTTTGCCATGTGGGACTTAGTCCCTCATTTTCAAAGAAGACTGCATTTAAAAATACCCTTCAACAAATGACAATCGTATTGTGATCAGGTGTTATGGGTGTGCTCTAGATACAGCCCAAGAGGAATGTAGCTGTATCTAGTCATCACTTTATAAATATTGATGAATAATAGTAAAACCTTTTAAAGGAAACTTAATCTGAAGGAGTGTCTTGGAATTTAGCTGTTTCTTTTCATGCCTTTTGGACCTCCTACCCCTGGCACTGGAATCCAAACAGCCAAGGGCCAGCCAAATCCCAGCGTTTGTTCATAGTTGTGGCACAAGTGATTCTGTACCCCGCAGACTTCAGAGTAGGGTGGCTCCAGGGACTTGCAGAACTAACTGGTCGAGCTGTGGCAAACATTTAATAACATCATGCCTTCACAGAAGGGCCTGGTACAGGTTCTGGATCATTGTATGAACTCCTTTTAGTGCAAGGATGTGAGAAAAGCAAAGCCCATTTCGTAGCAGAGAAAACTAAGGCAAAGCAAGAGTGCTCAGCCTGCCTGGGGACACAGTACCACTGGCCACAGTGGAAGGGAACTTGTGTGGTGGATGGCTGTGCTCTACTGGGCCTGCTCCACCGCTGTTTTCCTCTACTAGTTGCTCATTTAAAAGTTTGGGACAAAGAAGTATGTACAAAAGACGTTTATCACTGCAGTAGTTATAACAACAAAATTAGGAACAATTTAAATGACGATAAAGAAAAAAAACAACAAAAAACAAACCAAACCTGTTGCCGTCCAGCCCATTCCTACTCATAGCGACCCTATAGGACAGAGTAGAACTGCCCCATAGAGTTTCCAAGGAGCACCCGGTGGATCTGAACTGCCAACCTTTTGATTAGCAAACGTAGCGCTTAACCACTACGCCACCAGGGTTTCCAGATGACAATAGGGAATGGTTAAGAAAACTATGGTCTATTCATTCAACAAATACATAAGTATTAAAAATAATAGTTAAAAAGCTTTTAATGACCTAGGAAAATGCTTATAATGTGAATTATTTTTCTGATTCTTCCCCATCACCCTTACCTGTAATCTGGTGGTACTCAAAACGTAGCTTAACCACCTGCAGCATCACCGGAGAGCTGGTAAGAAATGCAGAGTCTCAGGCTACGTGCAGACCCGCTGAATCAGAATCTGCATTTTAGCAACACCTCCAGGTGGTTCAGCTGCACGTTAACCTTTGAAAATTACCCATCGAAGTCAGGAGTTCCTGAGTATTCCGTGCTCAGACTTTTCTACTGTAAATATACTCCCACCTTGAGTTAGTGATTCTTGTACCTGGCAGAATTTCTTTTTTCCTTTTATTGTGCTTTTGGTGAAAGTTTACAGCTCAAGTTAATTTCTCATTCAAAAATTTATACACATATTGTCTGGCAGAATCTTAAGTTTTTGGTTCTATTGATCTGGGATGTGGCCTTGGAGACTGTCACTTCTATAAACACCTCAGTCGTTTAAAAAATGCACTCAAGGCTAAGATCCATTGTCTACATGATACGACTTTAAGTGGAAAATGAATGGTACCAAATTGCATCTTTTGTGTGATATTAATTATGGGAAAATACCTAGTGAAAAGACTGGAGGGAAATATGCCAAAATATTAAGAGCAATACAAATAGAATTGAGCTTTTTTTAGGGCGAATGGGCTTCTTTATATATTTCTGTATACAGTGGTCAAAATCCTCAGGCCACAGATTCAGATGTATATTAAAAAAAAATGCTGCTGTTGAGTCAATTCTGACTCAGCATGACCCTATGTGTTTTACTCTAGTAGAACTGTGCTTCATAGGGTTTTCAGTGGCTGATTGCCAGGCCTCTCTTCCTAGGTGCCTCTGGGTGGAATCGAAATTCTGGGTGGACTCAAACCTTTCAGTAACCAAACTCATTGCTGTCGAGACAATTCCAACTCACAGCAACCCTATAGGACAGAGCAGAACTGCTCCAGTGGGTTTCCAAGGCTATAATCTTTATGGAAGCAGACTGCCACATCTTTCTCCTATAGTGCGGTGGTAGGTTGGAACCGCTGACCTTTCAGTTAGCAGCCGAATGCTTAACCACTGTGCCACCAGGGCTCCTTTCGGATTTACGTACCATAACTTAATTACTATTTTCAGCCTCAATCTGCTTGTGGTGCAAACTTTTCAGTCCATTCAGTGAAATCTCTGTGAAAAAGATTTGCTCAGTCAAGCTGCCACTGGCCTATGGTGTCACTATTGAATTAGAAAAACACTACCTCTAGGCAGGGTGCAGCCCCACGCCAGGGCACATGGTGTGATGGGCAAAGCGCAAATTAGATTTCAGCCCCACTCCTGGGCTGGTTGCCCCTGTACAGTGAACAGCCTGCACCGCTGTGTATGGAGGGCCTGTGCTCAGTTAATTTGGGATCCCACTTCTTTATCCAAGGTTTTGGGTCAATTCCAGGAGGCTTTCACAGTGGCACTGGGTTGGGAGCGGGTAAGGAAGGCACCAAGTCACCTCAGTCTTCATTACCGACATTGTCTTTGCTAAGATGCCCCAATTCCTACCTGGTCTCTATGGGAGTTGCTGGGGTTTCCTTACTGGTCCTAAGCTTCTCTGGGCTAGATTCTCTCTCTCAGGTCTTCCAAGTCCTTCTGGGAAATATCCAGCTGCTCCTCGAGCCACAAGGGGAACAGGGACGTCCCTGGGGCCATCTCAGCCCCATCTGCCTGGATACTCCTTGCAGCCATCCCAATGTTGCACTTAGGGGTGCTGCATATAACTTACTGCCTCCTGAGCCCCACCTGGAGGCAGGACTGGGTCTCTCTCTTCTCAGATGCCCAAAACTTCCTGTGGGTTTTTGCTGTCTCCTTCTTTCCTGGGGACTGGGCTGGGGTCTGGAGCAGGGAGTGGGCAGAACAAAATGTTACTCCTTGTGTTTTCTACCCAGAATCTTCTTCTCTTCTGAGGCAGACAAATCTGCCTCTTAGGTGTTCTCATAGTCCTCCAAATCTATTGCTTTTCCATGGACTTTATGTCCTCGTCAGGATCTACAAATCCAAATGCTGGCTCTAGCCCTGAAAGGCATTTCCTCTGTTCTTCTCCAGTTTCACCCTTACCTGGCTCAGTGAGAGCCTCCTGCTGAATGGGGGCGGGGGAAGTGGTGAGGGAGAGACAATTTTTAGGAAAAAATACTGATTAACGTCTCAAAATACTATCCTGTCATAGGTACTTTCCGTATTTTCTACAATAAACTTTTAGAGTAAACAAGCAAAAAGTTAAGCTGCAGAAAATATCTTGTGAGAATTTTTTTTTATAGAGCAGTTTATATTTTTGTAACAATTACTTTTCCTCCTATTCTCTTCCCAATGGAAAGACAGCTTCTAACTAACGTTTATTAAGTACTTATTCTTTGCTACAAGGTCCCTGGGTGGCGCAAGTCGTTTGCATTTAACTACTAACCTAAAGGTTTGAACCCAGCCAGCGTCACCAGGGAAGATAAGCTGGTGATCTGCTTCTGTAAAGTTTACAGTCAAGAAAGCCCGATGGAGCAGTTCTACTCTGTAACACTGGGGGGCTCCACGAGTTGGAATCGACTCGATGGCAACTAATAATAACAACACACGCTGCTGAAAGCACTTTGTATGTCTTACTTCATGAATCCTTACAACCACATTATATTATTGTCTCCAATTTTCAGATGATAAAACTGAGACACAAAGAGGTTAATGACTTGCTCACGGTCTCGCCTCCAGCAAGTGGTGGAGCCTTACCCTGATTCAACCCCCAGACCCTGTGCACGTTGCCACACTGCAGGTTTCCAGTTGATACTCCCGTCCACGTGCCTGGCTTCCATTGTCAAAGACAAAGAAGTGCTCATGGGCTCCCTTCAAGTTCAGAGGTAACAGTCTTTCCTCCCTCGCAAATCTACTGTGAATATTTATTTTTTAAAAAGCCCTTGGTAATTGCGGGTATGTTTTTGCAGGTGGTCTGATGTCTGTTATTAAAGGGAAAGACAAGGTTCATGATGTGACCCGGACACTGGTTTTGAGTCATTCCTCGCAGGAAGCCTGGCTTTCTCACTAAATTTTGTTGATGAAAATGTAATGAAGGCCATAAAATCAAATGCAGCATGAGAAATGCAGCATTTATTTCTGGGTGCTTACAGACACTCATGGAAACGTTTAGAAGCAACACCTGGGGGAACGGGAGAGCTTTGTGCTGCCTAATTTCATCTTATCTAATGAAAAGTTGATTTCAAGCTCACATATCCATGAAATCACTGAAAGTCAACAGCTGGGGGAGTTCTAGAGGGGGAATGACAGCACTGGGGAAATGCTTCACCCGTGGGTGTTTGGATCGATGCACACGTTTCCACAGGAGTGCTTGTCAGATAAGAAGGCAATCAGTGAATTTCTCTGAGAATCAGCACGGTGCCTTTGCTTAAGTCAGCTCACAGTGTATATTGGTTTCTGTCTTCCTCCCTTCTTTGGAATTTAGAGCGTGTTGTGGTCTGGTTGTAGGAAATTTATTTAAGAGCCTTTCTTTCCCAGACAAAAATAATTTTTGATCACTATTATGTATTGTGTCCTGTGTTAGGTGCTGGGTATAATAATTTATAAGCACATTTAAGTCCTTGCCCTGAAGTGCTCCTAGCTGAGGGATTGACTCCACAACCACAAGAGTTGTGGGATGCACATAGAGCTGTGGGGGCCACTGGAAAATGACCTCATATTAAATGGTAACAGGCAGTGGTGGTTCAGTGGTAGAATTTTTGCCTTCCATGCAGGAGACCCGGGTTCAATCCCAGGCCAAGAAACCATCTGTCTGTTAGTGGAGGTTTACATTTTGCTATGATGCTAAACAGGTTTCAGTGGAGCTTCCAGACTAAGATGAACTAGGAAGAAAAGCCTGGTGATTTGCTTCCGAAAATCAGCCAATGAGAACCTTATGGATCACAGGGTTCCAATCTGAAACTATTATGGGAGTAGCACAGGACCAGGCAGCAACTCATTCTGTTGTGCATGGGGTCACTATGAGTTGGGGTCAACTGGACAGCTGCTAACATTAAATGGTAACTCCTGTAGGACCTTTGCTGTGATTGTGTCTTGAGAAAGCAAATTCCACAAATATCCTGGGAGGGTATTAGTGGAGCTTTTTTCTAAGTATGGCAAAGCTGCACATTAAGGCCCTTAAAGATATCAGTGAGATGAATTCCTGGGCAAATGGGAAGCAAGAGCTGGTGACAAGCTTTGGCAATGGGACCAAAACTTACATGCAGGATTTTCCTGGGGTCTGAAGGTTTAGAATTTCTGGGACAATCTCTCTCACATGCACGATGCCATTCCCTTGACTGTACCTACTGGTTAGAGAGGACAGGCAGCTTGGCAGAGAGGGCGGAACAAGGTGTTGGGAATGGGAAAAATTGGCATGTGGGCTGTCACAACAGGAGAGGCCACTAACCCCTCTCATTTAATCAGTTCTGTGGAAAAATGGACACTCTAAAGAAGATACACCACACAGAGGAAGCTGAGATTATGCTAACAGACTAAAGACTTCTAAGTTCATCACTTTCTGCAACTAAAGCGCCACACTACAGCCCAAAAAATATCCTTGAATTTTAACACTTGACATTGGCCACAGCCCTGCTGGTAAACCTGTTAGTGAACAGACATAGAACAAAAAGCCTTGAACCACTAGAGGGCGTGCAAGGTTTCCCTCTGCCCAGCCGAGGAGAAAAAGGAGGAGGGGCATTATGGAGCTAGAGTTTAGGGTGGCACACTCAAGTGTGGTGTGTGTGGGGTGTCCGGCTGCCATGCCCTCTTGGGAGTCCCCCCTTCTTTATAGGTCTACTTTGGCCAGTGTCTTTGGATCTCTTCCTTCTTGGTCCCCATAACACTGGTCTGTTCAAATTACGTCAGACTCTGCGGCCCCCAGCCCTGTGAATAGCACAAATGATAATGGCCTATATTTACACGGCCTTTATGATGTGCCAGGCACTCTACTAAGTACTTGACATGGGTTAAAACCAAAACCGAATCCATTGCCATCGAGTCGATTCCGATCCCGCGTAACTCTCACAAAACAAACCCATGAGGTAGGTACAATTATTACTATAAATGAGGAAATGAGGCTCAGCGGGACACGGCTATGAACCCAGGCCACATGACTCCAAAGGCCGTGGTCTCAGTTGTCAAGCTGGGCCTTCTTAAGCTAGTCCCAGGTGAGGCGAGACATTAAAATGTTCGGCCTTCTTTCCCTGTGAGAAATTGTCCTTAGTTTTATCCTTTTCTGATCCTTCTTGCCATCAGAGTAATGAGAACTTACCCAAAAGCCTGGTTTTAGAGCCTGCAAAAGAAATACTTCAAGTGGCTTCAGTACTGAAAGGCATTTGGGGAAGTCCAGCTCCCCAGGGGACCCAGATTTTTTTGGGGGGCAGTGATGCTATCAATGACTTAGTTACATAAGTAGCAATGTAGTGTGTATTTGATTTTGACTTCTGTGACCCTAGCAGGCCATAGGTTAGCTGGTGGAGAGTTCTGGGGTTTGAGATCCCAAACAAATAATTGTTCACTTCAAGATAACTAGTTTACATGTATGACCAAGTGGACACCATGAGGGAGAGAATATGCATGCATTCACACACACACACACAAATTAACAGACATGCTTACGGACTGTTATGAATTGAATTGTGTCCTCCCAAAATATGTGTCAACTTGGCTAGGCTGGGATTCCCAGTGTTGTGTGCTTGTCCACCATTTTCTCATCTGATGTGATTTTCCTATGTGTTGTAAATCCTACCTCTGTGATATTAATGAGGCAGGATTAGAGGCAGTTATGTTAATGAGGCAGCACTCAATCTACAAGATTAGGTTGTATCTTGAGTCAATCTCTCTTGAGATATAAAAGAAAGAAGCAAGTAGGGAGACAAGGGGGACCGCCTACAACCAAGAAAGCAGAGCTGAGAGCATTGTGCGTCCTTTGAACATGGGGACCCTGTGCTGAGACGCTGCTAGACCAGGAGAAGATTGATGACAAATGCTTTCCCCCAGAACCGACAGAGAGAGAGAAAGCCTTCCCCTGGGGCTGGCACCCTGAATTCAGACTTCTAGCCTGCTAGACCACGAGAGAATAAATTTCTGTTTGTTAAAGCCATCCACTTGTGGTATTGCTGGTATTTCTCCAACAGTAGCACTAGATAACTAAGACACAGACTTAGATATATTAACATACTGTCTGACTATTTTTTCAGCTTGGAAAATATGTTGTGTCCAAATTGTGTCATCTTTTCAAAACAGAGCTGGAGAGAAAATGCTGCCTATATTTCAGGGAGGTTTTAAATTTCATTGAATAGTGACTTACCAGCCTAGGCTGCCAAAAGCTAGGAGGATGAGTCACCAAGCTGGAGACACTGATCATAGGTAAAATCAGGTCCCAGTCCCGCAGCCACCCTTATCCTCCCCTGCCTCCTACACAAACGAACCTGTGGCTCATGGCCAGTTCCAGAATTTGCTGAGTTCTTTCTCTCTCATCTCTAAGCTTCCTTGTGCTCCTGGGGCCTGCCTTCCCCAAGGTCTTTCAGCCAGTGTGCCCAGCATTTTTCTCCCATTTGCTTCACAGAGACCCTTGGAAGGCCTCCTTCTTCATAGACCGGGGTTAGGCCAACAGGGAGGGCCCTAAGACCTTGATAGGGCAAGGGAAGGGAAGTTTGAGTGGTTGCTGTGGGCCAGGCTTGATCCTTTCACTGTCAGATCTCATTTAAGCTGCCCAACAATCCTGTCAGTTTGCTATTATTTCCTCATTTTTCAGATGAGGAAACTGAGCATCAGAGAGGTGAGTAACTTGTAAGGGTCACGCAGATCTGGGATTTGAACTCAGCCGATACTTGAATTTGAAATCTAGTGTGTTTTTCAGTTCTGGCTTCAATGCTACCATCTATTTTTTACAAGAACTACCTGAATTCTTCCTCCCTAGTCTCTGGCTTCTCCTTAAAATTGAGAATCTTATATTTTCAGTGACTATTGTCACAGATGATGATGATATAGTATTGACAACAGCAGCTAACTTTTATTGATCACTTACTATAGCACCAAACCTTCGTTATCTTCCATTCTCACAGCAACTCTACAGTGAAGTCACTCTTATTCTGGTCATTTCTGAAGCTTAGGATTGTTCAGAAACGTGCACAGTTATACAACCAGCAAGTACTAGAACCTGGATTTGAACCTAGGTTTCACTGTCTCTAAGCCCAAGTATTTAAACCACTATGCTATATTGCACACCGTGGGAATGTCAAGGCAATGGTGCTTAGGACAGAGAAACGCTTAGGGCTATAGAACTATTCAGAAGATTCCTTAAAATTGTAAAATAATAGTTAACATAAAGGGGAACAGTCACATCTTTATGTGACATAGTATAATTATGCAACCAGAAAAAAAAGCCTACATACTAAAAAAGGAAGTTTTCTAAACTTCCCCACATAGAAGAATAACTAAGGCTGATTATTTTCATATTTTTGGCCTTGAATTAGAAATTCTAAGAGTTTGGTTTTAATTGCAGTAGGAAGTCAGTCGGCACTGTTCTTGTTTGTTAAGAGACATTGTTTCTTAACCAGTTGATGGACTTAACACTAGAGATGTAGCTTCTGGTTCAACGAATACCTTCAAGTGAACAAAATTGAAAGAATGAATGTCTATACTGTTGTCAACTGCAAGCATCTGACTCTAAAACCATGAAAGAGGGAGTGACCAGGGGAAAGTAGAAGAATGGCTGACATACTGAACCTAAGGTAATAGATCTTGACATATTAAACCTACGCCAATAGGTCTGATATTCTTCTACTTGCAGTAGTGGGAATGAAGTCAGTGATCCCTTTCTTAGCAGCACCTTGTAAAGAATCAGATACTAAATTAGATCTCAGCAACTAGTCAATACTCCCAGGACTACTATTTTTAAACCCCAAAGAGTGATATTTTTCCTAACAATATTTCAAAGAATATAAAGAAAAAGGATATGTTCACCAACAAGGGTCAGATGGGTATCACCTGAATATCTGGGATACAAACAGTTCTTCTAAGTGGTGAGTTGAACATGTGGTGACTTGGGTGATTTATTAAGGAGATAGGCATTGAACAGGATGGAGGTGGAGGTGTACAGCCACTGTCCCAAGGCAACAGCCTAAGGAGAAGACCTCATTTTCATTCCCTAGGTGGCAGCAGCAAACAAGGATTTAGAGGTCCCTTAGGGTGTGGCATCTCAGAGGAGTATCTTCCAGGGACCTAGAGAGAAGCTGGGTTTGCCACTGGGTTTGAGATAATGAGGTGGGTGGCGAAGGGTGTGGGAACAGGAGACCGCATGGCACAGCAAGGAGTGTGTCATCTGGAATCAGGAAGCTGAGCTCTGCCACTGACTGCCTGTGACCTGGGACAACACTTCTGTCAACAGTCCCCCTCCCCCTGTTGTCCTCATTTTTCTCATCTATAAAACAAATGAGGTTGGTTGAGATCATCTCTAAGTACCTTTAGACATTATATGACTCATAATTTGAAGATGTCACTGACATTTCCATCACACTCTTCACCATCAAAGAACTTGATTACATTGGAGGGTGTGTAGAAGGGAGGGTTGTGTGCGTGTGTTGGAGAGATGCATTTTGCCTTTCTTTTTAACAGTGTTCTATGTCCAGAGGATATATTGACCTTCACATACTAGAATAATATTTTTGTCCTTCCATTAGTGAAAGGAGCCCTGGTGGCACAGTGGTTAAGCACTCGGCTGCTATCTGAAAGTTTGACAGTTCAAACCCACCAGTGGCTCCATGGAGAAAGATGTGGCAGTCTGCTTCTGTAAAGATTACAGCTTTGGAAACCCTATGGGGCAGTTCTACTCTGTCTTATAGGGTTTCTATGAGTAGGACTTGACTCGATTGTGATGGGTTTGGTTTTGGCTTGCCATTAGTGAAGGATGGACTACAAGTGGTTTTCATCTGGGTAGTGACATAATTTGGCTCACCTGTCCCTCTATATTATTTTCTTAGGGCTGCTATAAAAAAATACCACAAAGTACGTAGCATAAAACAACAAAAACTTATTGTTTCACAGTTCTGGAGGCTAGTAATCTGAATTCAGAGTGTTCACAGGGCCATGTTCTTTCCAAAGGCTCTAGAGGAAAATCTGTTCTTGTCTCTCCTGGCTCCTGGTAGGCACAGGTGTTCCGTGGCTTACAGCTGCAGCATAACTCCATCAAAAGTTGACCATTCTCCCTCTGTCTCTCTGTGTCTCTTCTTTAGACACCACTTGTCTTAATTATCTAGTGCTGCTATACAGAAGTACCACAAATAGATGGCTTTAACAAACAGAAATTTATTTTCTCACAGTTTAGGTGGCTAGAAGGCCGAATTAAGAGCTCCAATGCTAGGGGAAAGCTGTCTTTCTCTGTCAGCTCTGGAGAAAGGCCCTTGTCTCTTCAGCTTCTACTTCCTTGCTCCTTGGAGATCTCCACGTATCTTGGCATCTATCTTACCACATTTAGGCTTGCTAGCTTTTGCTTTTTGTCTTTTCTATCTCGAAAGATATTGACTTAAGACACACCCTACAGTAATCCTGTCTCATTAACATAAAAAAGGAAACATATTCCCAAATGGGATTATAACCACAGGCATGTTGTTGTTGTTCTTGTTAGGCGACATCAAGTTGATTCTGACTCATAGCAACCCTATGTACAACAGAAGGAAACATGCCCTGTCCTGTGCCATCCTCACAATCCTTGCAATGTTTGAGCCCATTGTTGGAGCCACTGTGTCAATCCATCTTGTTCAGGGTCTTACACTTCTTTGCTGACCCTCTCTCTACTTTACAAAGCATAATGTTCTTCAGGGACTGGCCCCTCCTGATAACATGTCCAAAGTACATGAGATAAAGTCTTACCATCCTCACTACCAAGGAGCACTCTGGCTATACGTCTTCCAAGACAGACTTGATCGTTCTTCTGGCAGTCCATACTATACTCAAAATCCTTCGCCAACACCGTAATTCAAATCATCAATTCTTGTTTGTTCTTCCTTATTCACTGTACAGCTTTTGATGCATATGAAAATTGAAAATAATATGGCTTGGGTCAGGCACACCTTAGTCCTCAAGGTGACATCTTTGCTTTTCAGCACTTTAAAGAGCTCTTTTGTGGCAGATTTGCCCAATGCAATACATCGTTTGGTTTCTTGATGGCTACATCCGTGGGCGTTGATTGTGGATTCAAGTAAAACGAAATCCTTGACAACTTTAATATTTTCTCCATTTAACATGATATTACATATTGGTCCAGTTGTAGGGACTTTTGTTTTCTTTATGTTGAGGTGTAATCCATACTGAAGGCTGTAGTCTTTGATCTTTATCAGTAAGTGCTTCAAGTCCTCTTCACTTTCAGTAAGCAAGGTTGTGTCATCTGCATACCATAGGTTTTTAATGAGATTTCCTTCAATCCTGGTGCCACATTCTTCTTCGTATAGTCTAGCTTCTCAGATTATTTGCTCAGCATACAGACTGAATAAGAATGGTGAAAGGATACAACCCCTACGCACACCTTTCCTGATTTTAAACCATGCCGTATCCCCTTGTTCTGTTCAAACGACTGCCTCTTGGTCAAGTACAGGTTTTACATCTCTGATTCCACATCCTCTTCTGACTCTGACTTGAATTTCTGGCAGTTCCCTGTCAATGTACTGCTGCAACCATTTTTGAATTATCTTCAGCAAAATTTTGCTTTTGTGTGATATTAATGATACTGTGAAATAATTTCCGCAGTCTGTTGGATCACCTTTCTTTGGAATGGGCACAGATATGGATTTCTTCCAGTTGACTGGCCATGTAGCTGTTTTCCAAATTTCTTGGCATAGATGAGTGAGTCCCTCCAGTGCTGCATCCATTTGTTGAATCGTCTCAATTGGTATTCTGTCAATTCCTGGAGCCTTGCTTTTCACCAATGCCTCCAGTGCATCTTGGACTTCTTCCTTCAATACCATCAGTTCTTGATCCCATGCTATCTCCTTTAATGGTTGAATGCCAACCAATTCTTTTTGGTACAGTGGCTCTGTGTATTCCTTCCATCTTATTTTGACACTTGTTGCATCATTCAATATTTTGCCCTTAGAATCCTTCAAAATTGCAACTCAAGACTTGAATTTTTTCTTCAGCTCTTTCAGCTTGAGAAATGCTGAGTGTGTTCTTCCCTTTTGGTTTCCTAACTCCAGGTCTTTGCACATATCATTATAATACTTTACTTTTGTCTTCGTGAGCTGCTCTTTGAAATCTTGTGTTCAACTGTTTTACTTCATTTCTTCCTTTTGCTTTAGCTACTCTATGTTCCTATTGGCACAGTGGTTAAAGCAATTGACTGCTAAGTGAAAAGTTGGCAGTTTGAAACCACCAGTGGCTCCTTGGGAGAAAGATTTGGCAGTCTGTTTCCTTAGAGGGTTTACAGCCTCAGAAACCTTATAGGATGGCTATGCATTGGAATTGACTCGAAGGCAATTTTTTTTTTTTTGCTCTGTATTCAAAAACAAGTGTCAGAGTGTCGTCTGACATCCATTTTGGCCTTTTCTTTCTTTCTTGACTTTTTAATGACCTTTTTCTTTCTTCATGTATGACGTCCTTGATGTCATCCAACAACTTGTCTGATCTTCTGTCATTAGTGTTTAATGCATCAAATCTATTCTTGAGATGGTCTCTAAATTCAGATGGGATATTCTCAAGTTTGTACTTTGGCTCTCATGGACTTGTTCTAATTTTCTTCAGTTTCAACTTGAACTTGCATATGAGCAACTGATAGTTTGTTCTGCATTCGGCCCTTGGCCTTGTTCTGACTAATGATACCGAGCTTCTCTATTGTCTCTTTCCACAGAAGTAGTCGATTTGATTCCCATGTACTCCATCCAGCGAGGTCCATGTGTTTGGTCACCATTTTTGTTGTTGTGAAAAGTTATTTGCAATGAAGAAGTTAAGGGTCTTGCAAAATCCTATCACGCAATCTTCAGTGTCATTTCTATCACCAAGGCTATATTTTCCAATTGTTGATCCTTCTTCTTTGTTTCCAGCTTTCACATTCCAATCACCAGTAATTATCAATGAATTTTGATTTCATGTTTGATCAATTTCAGACTGCAGAAGTTGTTAAAAAGCTTCAACTTCTGGTTGGTGTGTAAATTCGAACAATAGTCGAATTGACTGGTCTTCCTTGTAGGCGTGTGGATATTATCCTGTCACTGATGGTGTTGTACTTTACCATAGATCTTGAAATGTTCTTTTTGAACATTTGATAGATTTTATGTTGTTGAAAATGATATCTTTTTCAAATTTCATTTTCTAATTTATTGTTGATTTATAGATAGGCAATTGAGTTTTTTATATGAACTTTGGGTTCAGCAATCTTGATAAAGTCACATATTCTGGTAATTTATCTGTAGATTTTTAAAAATTTTCTACATACACAATTCTATCAACTACAAATAATGGCATTATTGCCCAACTTGCTGTTTAACATATTACTAGATAATATGTCATTTGCTAATATGCTTGTGATTAAAGCATATGTATTCATGAGTGAGATTGGACCATAATTTCCCTTTTTCATAATGCACTTGTCAGATTTTAGTATCAAGGTACTGCTGGCCTTATTAAATAAGTTGATGAGAATCCTTCATTTTCTATTATCTGAAAGATATTACAATTCAAGATTTGAATTTTTTCTTCAGTTATTTCAGCATGAGAGATGCTGAGAGTGTTCTTCCCTTTTGGTTTTCTAACTCCAGGTCTTTGCACATATTATAACACTTTACTTTGTCTTCTCGAGCATCCCTTTGAAATCTTCTGTTCAGCTCTTTGATTTCGTCATTTCTTCCTTTTGCTTTAGCTACTTGACATCCAAGAGAAAGTTTCAGAGTCTCTTCTCACGTCCATTTTGGTTTTTTCTTTCTTTCCAGTCTTTTTAACAACCTTTTGCTTTCTTCATGTATGATGTCCTTGATGTCATCCCACAACCCATCTGGTCTTCAGTCATTAGTGTTCAATGCTTTAAATCTGTTCTTGAGATGGTCTCCAAATTCAGGTGGGATGTACTCAAGGTTGCATTTTGTCTCTTGTGGACTTGTTTTAATTTTCTTCAGTTTCAACTTGAACTTACATATGAGCAATTGATGGTCTGTTCTCCAGTCGGCTCCTGGCCTTATTCTGACTGATGATATTGAGCTTCTTCATCGTCTCTTTCCACAGATATATTCAGTTTGATTCCTGTATTTTCCATCTGGTGGGTCCACATGTATAGTTGCTGTTTATGTTGTTGAAAAAAGGTATTTGCAATGAAGAAGTCATTGGTCTTGCAAAATTCTATCATGGGATCTCTGACGTTGTTTGTATCACCAAGGCCATATTTTCCAACTAACCATACTTCTTTGTTTCCAACTTTCACAGAAGTTGGTAAAAATCTTCAATTTCTTCATTTGGCCTTAGTAGTTGGTGAGTAAATTTGAAAAATAATAGTATTAAATGGCCTTCCTTGTAGGTGTATGGATATTATCCTATCACTGACAGTGTTGTACTTCAGGATAGATCTTAAAATGTTCTTTTTGACATTGAATGTGATGCCATTCCTCTTCAATTTGTCATGTATGGTGCATGGATTGAATTGTGTCCACCAAAAATATGTGTATCAATTTGGCTAGGCCATGATTCCCAGTATTGTGTGATTGTCAACCATTTTGTCATCTGATGTGATTTTCCTATGTGTTGTAAATTCTACCTCTATGATATTAATAGATGGGATATGCAGCAGTTATGTTAATGAGGCAGGACTCAATCTACAAGATTGGTTGTGTCTTGAGCCAATCTCTTTTGAGATATAAAAGAAAGAAGCTAGCAGAGAGACAGGGGGACCTCATACCACCAAGAAAGCAGTGCTGGGAGCAGAGTGCATCCTTTGGATCGGGGGTTCCTGTATGGAGAAGCTCCTTGTCCAGGGGAAGATTGATGAGAAGGACCTTCCTCCAGAGTCAACAGAGAGAGCTTTCCCCTGGAGCTGATGCCCTGAATTTGGAATTCTAGCCTACTAGACTGTGAGAAAATAAATTTCTCTTTGCTAAAGCCATCCACTTGTGGTATTTCTGTGATAGCAGCACTAGATAGCTAAGACATCTGGCATAGCAGACCATATGATTGTTTGATTCAAAATGGCCAATACCAGTCCATTTTAGCACACTAATGCCTAGGATATTGATTTTTATGCATTCCATTTCATTTTTGATGACTTCCAATTTTCCTGAATTCATATTTCATACATTCCGTGTTCCAATTATTAATGGATGTTTGCAGCTATTTCTCCTCACTTTGAGTTGTACCGCATCAGCACCTGAAGTTCCGAAAGCTTTACTCCACCTGCACTATTAAGGTCGAGTCTACTTTGAAGAGACAGCTCTCCAGTAGTATTTTGAGTGCCTTCCAACCTCAGAGGCTCGTCTTCTGGCACTATATCAGAAAATGTTCCCCTGTTATACATAAGGTTTTCACTGGCCAGTCCTTCTTCCTAGTCTGTCTTAGTCTGGAAGGTCCGCTGAAATCTGTCCATCATGGGTGACCCTGCTGGTATTTGAAATACTAGTGGCATAGCTCCCAGCATCATAGCAGCAGGCAAGCCACCACAGTACAAATTGACAGATGCATGGTGGACCACAGGCATAGAAGTTGGGATTTACAACATATATTTTTTGGGAAACATAATTCAATCCATAACATTCCACCCTTTGATTTCCCCAACATGCATGTCCTTGCCACATGCAAAGCACATTCACCTCACCACATCATTGCAAAAGTGTTAAATCAACTCCAAGTCCAAAATCTCATCTTCTAAATCATCTAAATCAAATATGAGTGAGAACTTGGGTATTCTATCCTGGGGCAAATTTCCTCTTCATCTGTGAACCTGTGAAATCTGGACTACAAGTTATCTGCTTCCAAAGTACAATGGCAGAATCGGCACAAAGGTAGACATTTCCATTACAAACAAGAAAAGTTGGAGGGAAAGAAGGGATAACAGGTACCAAGCAAGTCTAAACCCCAGTAGAACAAATTACATTAGCTCTCAAGTCTTGAAAATAATCCTCTGTTCTCTGAGACCATCTGGGCAATAGCCCCACCTTCCAGACTCTGGGTGTTGTCTTTGTCCTCTGGATTTAGCTCTGCCTTCCAGGCCTTCTAGGATGGCAACTCTGCTGTCTCAGCATTAGGCAGCCCTGTTCTCCTAGTCCATTTGAGTGGTGGCAGGTGGCATCCCCACCCCATCAGCTTTGGGCAGCAGCCCCATCCCCCTGGCACATCTAGATGGTAGCCCCACATTCTAGAACCAAGTTGGAGAAGACTATATTCTTTGAAACCTATGAGGCTGTGACATCACCCTTTGAGATCCGGGAGACCATGGCTCCACCCTTTGAAACCTTCCCATGCTCCTTCCAAAGGTTCTGCTGATCTCCGAGTTCCTCCAGGGATAGTCCTTTTCTTTTCTTGGAAGACAACAGATGTAGCTACTTTGGCCTGTTTCCTGCTTGTAGAATTCCACGAGGCAAGACAACGTTCTTTCGTTTCATTCTTTCTCAATCCCCTTCAGTCTAAGCTGATGGGTTTTCTGCTGTGATAGTTGGTTAGGTCCATCAGTCACAGGCTTAATCTGTTTGACAAAATATTGTGTACTATGTCCTTGGTGAACATTCTAGGACACGTGACCTTAGTTTGTACAACAGAATTTTCCAAGTCTTTAAGTTTTGTTTCCATTTTGCACAGTTCATTTTTAAGTCCATGTCTTTCCTCTCTCATTTTACTATAAGTGGCAAGGAGAAACCACATGGCTCCTTTAAGATCTTGCTTAGAAATCTCATCAGCCAGTTATCCAAGTTCATCACTTACAAGTTCTACCTTCCAGCAAACATTTGAACATAATTCAGACAAGTCCTTTGCCACTGCCTAAAAAGCATCACCCTTCCTCTGTTGTCCAATCACATGTTCATCATTTTCTTTTAAAGCCTCACCAGAAGCACATTTAATGTCTACATTTCTAGCAACATTCTGTTGCTGGTGCCATATGTATTCTCTAAGATGACAGAGGTTTCTCTATAGCTCTCCTCACTTCCTTCTGAGCCCTGATCAGAATTGCCTTTGACATAGATAATTCTAGCAACAGTCTCTTCAAGGCAATCTAGGCTTTTACTATTAGGCATCTTAAAACACTTCCAGCCTCTACCCATTATCCAAATCCAAAACAGTGTGCACATTTTAGGTATCTGTTAGAGCAGCACCATACTCCTCCAGTACCAAATTCTGTCTTAGTTATCTAATGCTGCTATCACAGAAATACCACAAGTGGATGGCTTTAACAGATAGAAATTTATTTTATCACAGTTTAGGGGGCTAGAAGTCTCAATTCAGATGGCCACCTCTAGAGGAAGGCTTTGTCTCTCTGTCGGCTCTGGAGGAAACTCCTTGTCTCCTCAGCTTCTGCTTCCTGATTCCTTGGAGATCTCCACTTGTCTTGGCATCTATCTCACCCCATCTCTCCTCTACTTGCTTGTAAAAAAGAGATTGATTTAAGACACACCCTGCACTAATCTGTCTCATTAACATAAGAAAGAAAACCCATTCCCAAATGGGATTATAACCGCAGGCATAGAAATTAAGATTTACAAAACATATTTCTGCGGGACATAATTCAATCCATAACACCAGCCAAATTAGGTTAGGGCATCCCTACTGTAGTAGGACCTCATGTTAAATGATAACATCATCAAACACTCTATTTGTAAACAAGATCATGTTGACAGATACCAGGGGTTAGAACTTTAACATAAATTTTGAGGAGACGTAATTTGATCCATCACACCCTTTTCAACTGGACTCCCTTGCAGTCCAGCAGCTGTGTTCATAAGGGATAGAGCTTTTTAGCCCTATATTGTAGCCTACTGAGCTCGTGACTATGTCATGATAACTTTAATTTCTTTGTTCTTTTACAATGTGCCAGGCACTCTGCTAAGCCCTGAGTATATCTTACATACATCAAATCCTCAAAAAATTATCTATTACTCCTATTCTACCTTCAAGTAGCTTTCAATTATCCTTGTTTAAGCAAACCAACCTTCCAAACTAAGTTCACCTTAATAATAGCTAATACATACAGTCATTAAAAAGATAGCAAAGAAAGAAAAGACCAAAATGGATGTCAGAAGAGACTCTGAAACTTGCTCTTGAATGCCGACTAGCTAAAGCAAATGGAAGAAATGATGAAATACAAGAACTGAACAGAAGATTTTAAAGGATGGCTCGAGAAGACAAAGTAAAATATTATAGTCAAATGTGCAAAGACCTGGAGTTGGAAAACCAAAAGGGAAAAACATGCTCAAGCTGAAAGAACTGAAGAAAAAATTCAATCCTTGAGTTGCAATTTTGCAGGATTCTGTGGGCAAAATATTGAATGATGCAGCAAGCATCAAAAGAAGATGGAACGAATACACAGAGTCACTGTACAAAAAGAATTTGTTGCTGTTCAGTCATTGAACGAGGTAGTATATGCTCAAGAACTGATGGTATTGAAGGAAGACGTCCAAGCTGCACTGAAGACATTGGTGAAAAACACGGCTCCAGAAATTGACGGAATACCAGTTGAGACGATTCAACAAATGGATGCAGCACTGGAGAGACTCATTCATCTATGCCAAGAAATTTGGAAAACAGCTACATGGCCAATCAACTGGAAGAAATCCATATCTGTGCCCATTCCAAAGAAAGGTGATCCAACAGGATGCGGAAATTATTTCACAGTATCATTAATATCATACACAAGCAAAATTTTGTTGAAGACAATTCAAAAATGGTTGCAGCAGTACATTGACAGGGAACTGCCAGAAATTCAAGCCAGAGTCAGAAGAGGACGTGGAATGAAAGATATCATTTCTGATGTCAGATGGATCTTGGATGAAATCAGAGAATACCAGAAAGAAGTTTACCTGTGTTTTATTGACCATACAAAGGCATTCTACTGACTGGATTATAACAAATTATGGATAACATTGAGAAGAATGGGAATTCCAGGACACTTAATTGTGCTTATGCAGAACCTGTACTTGACCAAGAGGCAGTCGTTTGAACAGAACAAGGGGATACGGCATGGTTTAAAATCAGGAAAGGTGTGCGTAGGGGTTGTATCCTTTCACCATTCTTATTCAGTCTGTACGCTGAGCAAATAATCTGAGAAGCTAGACTATATGAAGAAGAATGTGGCACCAGGATTGAAGGAAATCTCATTAACAACCTATGGTATGCAGATGACACAACCTTGCTTACTGAAAGTGAAGAGGACCTGAAGCACTTACTGATAAAGATCAAAGACTACAGCCTTCAGTATGGATTACACTTCAACATAAGGAAACGTCCTCACAACTGGACCAATATGTAATATCATGATAAATGGAGGAAATATTAAAGTTGTCAAGGATTTCATTTTACTTGAATCCACAATCAATGCCCATAAATGCAGTGGTCAAGAAAACAAATGATATATTGCATTCAGCAAATCTGCTGCAAAAATGTTGAAAATCAAAGACGTCACCTTGAGGACTAAGGTGTGCCTGATCCAAGACATAATATTTTCAATCACCTCATGTGCATGTGAAACCTGGACAATGAATGAGAATGACCAAAGATGAATTGATGCCTTTAAATTATGGTGTTGGCAAAAATGTTGAATATACCATGGATTGCCAGAAGAACGAACCAGTCTGTCTTGGAAGAAATACAGCTAGAGTGCTCTTTGGAAGTGAGTATGGCGAGGCTTCATCTCATGTACTTTGGACATGTTATCAGGAGGGAGCAGTCCCTGGAGAAGGACATCATGCTTGGTAAAGTAGCGGGTCAGCAAAAAAGAGGAAGACCCTCAGTGAGATAGGTTGACACAGTGGCTGCAACCATGAGCTCAAACATAGCAATGATTGTGAGGATGGTGCAGGACTGGGTGATGTTTCCTTCTGTCGTACATAGGGTCACTATGAGTCGGAACCGACTTGGTGGCACCTAATAACAACAATACATACAGTACCTATTTTGGGCCAGGCACTATTCTAAGGGCTTTACATACATTATATCATTCAATCCTCAAATAACTCTATGGATTGATACTAGTATTTAACATTATTTGTAAATGGAAATTTAGGCACAGAGCAGTTGAATAACTTGCCGAAGTTCACACAACCGATACATAGCAGAACCAAGATTTGAACCAGTGACATCACTAGCATTGGTATCACACAGTGTGGTATCTCATGGTGTCACCCCCCAGCCCCCACAGACCTTCTCCCATACCAGACCATACTGAATCCTTGTAATGTTTTTTGTACTAATGTTAATTATAATTCCCGTAAATCACTCCTTCTTTTTCTTTAATTACTACTTCATTCTTTAAAAATTTATTGATATAGGTTCACAAATACCAATTACAGAATATTGTAGCTAAAACATCAGAAAATTTGACACAGTCGGTGATTATAAAAACACCAGCAGCAACGAAAACAACGGCACATGCTTATATCGCATGCAGATGAAACCACGTGATTTGAAGCATCATTGTAATTGGGTAATAATGACAGCTCTGACCAGAGAGCATTAGAGGGTTCAAAAAGTAAATTAGCATAGTGTTAGCCTTGCAGGTATATTGATACATGTAAGCTGGGTTTATGAAAAATGTTTTTGTTGTTAGAACTAACTACAGGGATATTTTTATTAAAAAAAATAATAAATTTCTGCTGAAACACTGCACAAAAATTTATGCACAGTCATTTTGGTGTCACCCCCTCTGACAGTGTCACCTGTGCAGTCTGTGACCCCCATACTCCCTTAGTGACACCACTGATATGAACCCAGGCAGTTTGGCTCTAGGATTTCCCAAGATACCACACTTAAAAGCTGGTGATTGATTTATGTGGGAGAATTGGTAGTTCAGTGGTAGAATTCTCACCTACCATGCAGGAAACCTGGGTTCAGTTCCTGGCCAATGTACCTCATGCACAGCCACCACCTGTCTGTCAGTGGTGATGTGTTGCTATGATGTTGAAAAGGTTTTAGTGGTGCTTCCAGACTAAGATGGACTAGGAGAAAGGCCTGGGAAACTACTTCCAAGAATCAGCCAGTCACAACCCTATAGATCACAATTGTCCAATATACGACCTCTCATGGGGATGGTGCAGTACCTGGTAGTGTTTTGTGTGGTCCCCATGAGTTGGGGGCTGACTCAATGGCAGCTAACAATAAGTGATCTATGCATACTGCCTCTGTTTTTCTTTCACTGGATTAAAAGTGGGTTTTTGGTTTTTTTTCCAACTTGGTTATTTACTGCGGAGAACTCTGACTTAACTTTGTTCTCTTCCTAGGATTTATAATCCGGGGATGTGGTCACAATAACAAATCCTACCACAACCCCACCAAGACAATGTGACGGTTCCCTGGAGTTTATTTTAAAAGCTTACCTGTAGTAGAAGACAGTCATTATTTGTGATTAGAAATTAAGTAGCTGATGAAAGATGGAGAAGCACCATTAGGGGAAAAGAGAGAGATGTCTTTGGCAATAGGTTGCAGGATTGTATGAAAGGAAAAGTTACAAAGATACAAGAAAAGATGTCAATGGCTTGAATGAGGCCTTTGCAATGGGGCACAGAGATGTGAAATAGTGAAGACGTGGAATTTGAAATGATAGGAGTGCCAACTGTGAAGTCAAAGTAATGTCAGTTGCTCTGGAAAGAATATGGCTCAAGTCCAAAGAAACACTGGAAGAGCCCTGGTGAATTTTCCATGTCAAGTAAACTGAGTACAATTTCTGATTATGTTTCTAAGGCTTTTAATCTTGACTATATAGATGTCTCTCGAGGCATTGGTGGTTCTGTGGTAGAATTCTCACCCCCAGTGTGGGAGACTTGCATTTGATTCCTGGCCGAGGAACTTCATGTGCAGTCACCACCCTTCTGTCAGTGGGGGCCTGCATGTTGCTATGATGCAGAACAGGTTTCAGCAGAGCTGCCAGACTAAGAAAGACTAGGAAGAAAGGCCTGGGGATCTACTTCTGAAAATCAGCCAGTGAAAACCCTATTGATCACAAAGGAACATTGTCCAATCTGCAACCATCATGAGGATGGCATAGGACCAGGCAGCATTTTGTTCCATTGTGCATGGGGTTGCCATGAGTCAGGAGTCAACTCAAGAGCAGCTAACAACAATAGCAACATAGATGTCTCTAACTTAATATCGTTTGGAGGCTTTCTCTATAGAGTTTTGCAGGTATCCCGAATTGTTGTTGTTGTTAGGTACCATCAAGTCAGTTCCGACTCATAGCTACCCTATGTACAACAGAACGAAACACTGCCCAGTCCTGCACCATCCTCACAATCATTGTTATGCTTGAGCCCATTGTTGCAGCCACTGTGTCAATTCATCTCGTTGAGGGTCTTCCTCTTTTTCAATGACCCTCTGCTTTACCAAGCATGATGTCCTTCTCCAAGGACTAGCCCCTCCTATCCTGAATTAATATCCTCATTTTGAGATGGAAGGAATGAGGTCTGGAATGAGGAAGCTGCTGAGCTGCAGCTCACCATAGCCAGTACATAATGAAGAAAAGAGCTTCGCATTCCAGGCAAGTTTCCTTTCCTCTCCATTCTGTCTCCTCACCTAAGTGCAGACTCAAGTGTTTATGTGATGTCTGTCTGGGCCAAGGTACTCATGGAATATGGCTTCTGCATATTTTGTTCAGTGTTTATGCATCTCAGAGGAGCTCCCAATTCAGTCTCAGAGTCAAATTGGCCATTGGCCATTGGCTTCAGTTTCTCCAGAGACAGGATGTGCTGAGCAGCCAAAGCTTTTATTCCTGAGGAATTTAAGTCATAATCCATCTCTGCTCCTCAGGGAAGAAACAAGCAAAGGCTAATCTCACGACTGTGAGAGTTTATTGCTTATATGATACTGTCCTGGGCCCAGTGATTCTTGGTAAGTCAATAAAGTTTTTCTCCAGCATCAGATTGTCTGGGTTTTAACTGTATTAAGACTAAAGGCTCATGCTATGTACGTTATACATAGAGACTCTCTCAGAGTAGTTTTCAGTGCCAGGACGGAATAGAATTGAGAATAAATGTCATTTGAGATCTGTTCTTGACTTCTCCTGTATCTTGTCAATACCCTGAGCCTTTTGTTTGGAAGGGAGATATTGAATGTTCTCTGTTGATTCATTTCCACTAAGTGCCAGAGGGAAAATTCTTGAGGAGTTCTAGGGACAACAGTTCCTGCTTCTTCCCTCTAGAAGATATTGCTTGTCAATCACTCTATATTAGACATCTTGATTTCTATGGGGCACTTTGGGGTATTTGGCAGTGTAACCTCATCATTTTCTTATTCGTTATTCTGAAGTCATTGGGTTATTCCCTTTCAGAAATGCACATTTCACTAGCATTGTTTTAATAGGTAGTAATAAGAAATACTGTTGATGTTTCTCCAGTATTTCACAGTACTGTAAGGTTCTTTCAAACTCACATTTTCTTGAAGTTTTCACAGCAGATCTATGGGTAGGTTTTTAGTATTTCTAATTTATTATCTGGAAAATAAGGATTCCAAAAACCAAAACCAAACCTATTGCTGTACAGTCAATTCTGACTCAGTTGGACAGAGTAGAACTGTCCCAGAGAGTTTCCAAAGCTGTAAATCTTTAGGGAACAGACTACCACATGTTTCTCCCTCGGAGCAGCTGGAGCAGCTGGTGGGGGTTCGAACCACCGACACTTCGGTTAGCAGCTGACTGTGCTGCTAACTGGGCTCCTAAATAAAGATTAGAAAAGTTAAATGAGTTGCGTAACATCACACAGGTGCTAGGTGACAGAACCACTTCTTGAATGCAAGCGTTCTGACTCCAAGGCTTATATGAGTTACTCTGCAGAGTGCTGCCAATCACCAGCCTGAGTTAAACACATAGATTAAAGATTTCTTTGTGACCCTTTTCCTTCTATTATATTCCCTCGTTCAGGGGAATAGTCACCCCAAGTTCCTGACTTTCCATGAAAGCTAACGTTCAGAAGTGGCTCCAAACTGATTCTGGTCAATTTACCTAACATATCTGGTATTATGCTAACTGGTCAGGTGGGTCTATAATGTTTTCCTTCAGGACACCTTTGAGACCTTAGACAAGTTATTCTTGTCTCACTAGGGAAACAGGAGGATGGCCCAGATGACTGTAGGTTTCACTCAGCTCAAATGTGTGTCAGATATGCTGCATGTGTGGAGCTACATGTGGCCAGGGACTTGTCATCTCTCTCTTGAGTATCATGGTCTCCTCTGTCCTCCTTTCCAGTATGCCCAAAGATCCAGCTACAATGCCCTCACTTAATGTCATGGGTTGAACTGTGTCCCCTACCAAAATATATTTTGGAATCCTAACCCCTATACCTGTGGATAAGAAGCCCTGTTATCACAGTGGTTAAGGCTCAGCTGCTAACAAATGGTCAGTGGTTGGAACACACCAGCAGCCCCGAGGGAGAAAAGACCTGGTGATCTGCTCCCGTAAAGATTACAGCCTGGGAAACCCTATGGGGCATACCTGTGGATGTAATCCCATTTGAGAATAAGCCTTTCTTTGTTACGTTAATGAGGTCATACCAGTGTAGGGTGTGTCCTAAACCTAATCACTTCTAAATTATAAAAAGAGCAGACTAGACACAGAAGAAGCACTTAGGGGGTGTCTTAGGCTGGGTTCTCTAGAGAAGCAAAACCAGTAAAGTGTATAAATATATATAGAGAGAGATTATATCAAGGAAACGGCTCACGTGATTGTAGAGGCTAGAATGTCCCAAGTCCGTGGATCAGGGTAGAGGCCTCTCCCAAGTCACACAGCTGCAGAAGCTGGCAAGCCCAAGATTGGAAGGTCGGAGAGCAGGGCTCCCACTCACAGGCTGTGCAGATTGACAAATCCCAGGTTCGGCAGATAAGCTGACAGCTCAAGTCCCAAGAACGGGAGATGAGACGACAGGAAGCAGCCGCAGGATCCAGAGAGAGCAAAAAGCCAGAACGTCTGCTTATATACAGATGCGGGCCACACCCCCAAGGAGACTCCCTTTCATCTGATTGGCTACTCACGGTATATCGATCATGGGAGTGATTACATTAAAACATGGAGAATCATGGCCCAGCCAAGTTGACACACAATCTTAACCATCACAGCGGGGAAGACAGACATTATCTGATGACTACAGAAAAGGATGAATCCATAATCTCAGGAACTCCAAGGACTGCCATCTACCAGGAACTGGAACCCCCATGTGTTGTACTGTGGGGGCTTGCGTGTTGTTGTGATGCTGGAAGCTATGCCACCAGTATTCAAATACCAGCAGGGTCACCCATGGCAGACAGGTTTCAGCTGAGCTTCCAGACTAAGACAAACTAGGAAGAAGGACCTGGCGGTCTACTTCTGAAAAAAATCAGCCAGTGAAAACCTTACGGATAGCAGCAGAACATTGTCTGTTA
>NW_004444046.1:5516412-5518695 GCF_000243295.1 Trichechus manatus latirostris | reverse complement strand
AGACAAAGAAAGAACCTTCCCCAATAGTCACATGCTGAACTCAAATTTCTGGCCTCCTGAACTGTGAGAAGACAAATTTCTGTTCTTTAAAGCCACCCACTCATGGTATTTCTGTTATAGCAGCACTAGGTAACTAAGACACCTGCCTCCTGCTTTTACAAGCCAAGGTGAACTCCAAAGTCCTCATCTTCCAAATCAAAATCTTCTCTGGCAGCTCATATCCTTTAGGTTTCTACGTTGGCTAGACCTCTATCTCTGGCCCACTGGTTTTCAATGGGGGCAGTACTGCCCCTGGAGTGCATTTTGGAAAATTTGGGGGGTGATTTTTGTCTTCTAGTACAGCTTGTGTCAAGCAATACATATTATTTTATTATAAATTCCTCTCCGTTTATTTCATCCTTTCATTACAATTGGACCATTACATTGACTTAAAATACAGAGTGCAAGTAGCTTTTACTACCTAGAAATTTCACTTCAGGATGTCAAAAGGGTATTATAAAACATTGATTATAACAGGGGACTCTGAGTCTGGTCCAGTCTCCATCGCTTCCTCCAGCCAGCCATCCTGTGCCCACCTTCACCTTCTTCCAGGATACAGCATGACAGCATAAGCTTCCTATTCTGGAATTTACTTCTTTTCCAAGCATACTGGGCCAACATTTAATATTCTAGCTGTTTCTGACTTCTGCATGAAGGAGGAGATAATTGAATAAATTATCTCTAATTTTCAAATTGGATAAATGGTAATTGGAAGAATTTTGATGGCTTTCTCCAACCCTATGCTGACTCCACAAGCAGTTTACTTCCCTGTAAAGGAAGAAAAACCATACCTCTCCCTCTCTCTCTCTCTCTCTCTATATATATATATGTATATGTACATCCCCAAATTGTTTTCAGAAAAGTTTTAAAAATCAGTTGACAAGGCTGCCAGCAGTTTATGAATGTGTCAGTTTTACTACAACCTCCAGACTGGGTGTTTAATTTCTAAAAATAGGCTGATCTAATGGGTATTTCTTGTGCTTGTTTATTTCTGGAGCCTCCACTCCAGTGAGTTCTTGGTCTTTGCAGACACACTTGATGTTGCTATTATGCAGTGAGAAACGTTTACTTTGGATATTTGTGGGGCAATCACTTGCCATTCTCCTTAGTTAGTACCTACGGTCTTCGGCTCACTCTGCACATGGCTGAGCATGAAGTTATACAAGCAGATGCTCAGTAAGTATTTTTTGTTTATTTATCTTACAACTGTGACTCACCTTTTTTTTTTTACCCACAAATAGCTATTGTGTGTATTGTGGGTGGAGTTGCGGGTTGATTATGGGAAAAAAGAAGGAATAAGTGTAGGGAAAAAAAATACTCACGTATCTTTTATATGCAACAGTTGTTGAAATAAGTTTCCTTCTTTTTAAACACCATTGACTTAGTTGTGGGATGGAAGGATCTTGTCCTTCCCTAAGTGAAAATCATATATTTTAATGTTTCTATGGATCTGGGGATTTTATATTGGGGGTGTCAGGATGATATTTGGGAAGGAGGCTGAGGTTAGAGGGAAGGTAGAGCCTTCATTACTGAGAACTCCAGGAGTTCAGTTCTAGAAGGACTAGCTTAACATTAGATTCAAGTCTACATCCCAGCTGGTTCTTAAAATGAGCTGTAGATTAGAGGGCTTCCTTGGACAGGAAACAGGAGCTTAGTGAGAGGTTCCAGTGTAAGAAAACCTCTTTGCAGGAGGGACAAGTAAGAAAGGGGCGTTTGTCGGACAACTGTTGGAGGAATAAGAGTAGGCTTTAGCAATTATGGGCCTAGCCACTGAGATGACATGTATGGAAGAAAAGTTGATCCTGAGGCACAAGCTCAGAAATAAAAGTGATGAATTTAGGGTCTATGACATTAAATGCAAACTCACATGTGTATGCGCATTCATTCAGGCTTTAGGGAGAGTGTCCATAGCTTTTATCTGGCCTTCAAAGGGGTCTGTGATTTTAAAACAGCTATAGATGTGAATAATATGATCCAAATTAGGGGAAAGGGAGGGAAAACAGATGCATAGCAAACTGATATTATTCGTTAACTCAGGGGAATGGGATTAGTTAGAGGGTGAGGGAGACTATGAACTTTTTTTCCCCCGGTACTTGTTTATTTATTTATTTTTTACACATATTGTTTTATGACATTGGTTAACAGCCCCACAATATGTCAACCCTCTCCCTTCTAGACTTTTTTTTTTTTTTTGGTGAAAATATACATAGCCAAAGATACACCATTTCAAAAATTTCTACATGC
>NW_004444046.1:5510371-5515794 GCF_000243295.1 Trichechus manatus latirostris | reverse complement strand
GGATGAGACCAGTGGAGTATCTTAGATGGCTGCTCACAGGCTTTTAAGACCCCAGATGCTACTCACCAAGGTAGAATGTAGAACATGGTCTTTATAAACTGTGTTATGCCAATTGAGGTAGATGTTCCCTGAGACCATGGTCCCCACAGCCCTCCACCCAGCAATTCAGTCCCTCAGGGAGTTTGGATGTGAGACTATGAACTTTTAAGTAGCTACTTCTCTGTATTGTTTGACTTGTAAAAAATGAGTATGCATTATTTTTGTAATTTAGAAAAGTTTTAAAAAAAGAGAAAAACCTTCAGTTGAAACAAAGAAAAGCCATGTTAGACTACATAGGGTGTAACTGTCTTCTCTGAGTGGCTAGTTACACATAAACCACATAAGAAGGACCCATCCAGAGAAGAGATGGGACTGTCAAGAACCAGAGACAAAGGAAGTTCCAGAGAAGACGAAGAGTATCTTTGCAGTGTAGGGCAAACTTACCTGAAACCAAGGGAATAATTCTTTGGAGGCTGTGATGTTGAAGATTGTGTGTCAGCTTTGCTGGGCCATGATTCTCAGTGTTTATATGTGATCACTCCCATGATGGGATCTGCTGTGAGTATCCAATCAATTGAAAGGGAGTTCCCTTGGGCATGTGTCCTGGATCTGAATATAAGTGGATGTTTTGGCTATTGCCTGCTCTGGATCCTGCAGCTGCCTCCTGTTCATCTGACCTCCAGTTCTTGGGACCTGGGCTAGCAGCTTACCTGCCAATCTTGGGATTTGTTGATCTTCACAACCTGTGAGCAAGAGCCCTGCTCTCCGAACTGCTGATCTTGGATTCACCAGACCCTGCAGCTACATGAATCAGGAGAAGCTTCTATCCTGATCCACGGACTTGGGACATTCCAGCCTAGACAGTCACGTGAACCGTTTCCTTGATATAAATCTGTCTCTCTATATATTTATATGCTTTACTGGTTTTGCTTCTCTAGAGAACCCAGCCAAAGACAGAAGCCAAGGGAGAAACAGCTTTCCTCATCTAGAGGAACTGGAAAGTGGATAGAGGGTGGGTACTAGGAGATGCAGAAGAATGAACCTCACAGCTAAAGTTAACAAGTATCTCACAGACCCAGAATTTTTACAGACCTGGCATAAGGTGCATAACCCAGTCTAGCAAGCACAGTCTTCTGGGAGTCACACTCTCTGAGGAGGTTCTCTGGGCCATTGGGAAGCAAGGAAGATCAATGAAGACGTAATGTGAGCTTTTTGGATCCTCCCCATTGGCTGCTTCTCTTAACTGGTTAACCAAAAATCCTCAAGATGAAAGATACCTAAATGTTTATTTTGGTGTCATTAAGAGAAAGGAGGTTGGAGAGACTGTGTCTTCTGTCACAGCCTGTCTTAATGGGGGAGGAAGCCCAAAGTATTGAGTAGGAGATAAAATAAGCAAACCTGAGAAGGAAACAAAAGCAGGTTGAATCCTTGAGGGACAGGTGGAAGAGTGCCTAGCTGGAGTCCCCCACGACATTTAATTAATTTATTTACTTAAACAACACAAGTTTATTATTTTACATTTCTGGAAGTCAGATATCTGAAATGGGTCTCATGGGGCTAAAATCAAGGTGTCAGTAAGGCTGCATTTTTTCTGAAAGCTCCAGGGATGAGTCTGTTTCTTTACTTTTTCCAGCTTCTAGAGGCTGCCCACGTTCCTTGGTTTGTGGCTCCCTTCCATCTGCAAAGCCAGCAATGACACCACTCTGACATCTGCTTTCATTGTCACATCTCCTCTCTCTTGCTTCCCTCTTTCACTTCAAAGGACCTTCGTGATTACATTAGGACCACCTGGATAATCCAGAATAATTTCCTCATCTCAAAATCCTTAATTTAATCATCACATCTGTGATTTTCCTTTTGCCATGTAGGGTAACATATTCATAGGTTCTGGGGGATTAGGACAGTAGACATCTGTCATGGATTGAATTATGTCCCCCCAAAACATCTGTCAACTTGGCTGTGTCATGATTCTCAGTATTGTATGATTGTCTACCATTTTGTAATCTGATGTGATTTCCCTATGTGTTGTAACCTCTATCACTATGATGTAATAAAAAGGATTAGCGGCAGTTATATTCACGGGGTCTACAAGATTAGGTAGTGTCTTAAGCCAATCTCTTTTGAGATATAAAAGAGAGAAGTGAGCAGAGAGACATGGGAACCTCATACCACCAAAAAAGCAGTGCCAGGAGCAGAGCACATCCTTTGAACCTGAGGTTGCTGCACTGAGATGCTCCCAGACCAAGGGAAGGCTGATGCATCACAAGGACCTTCCTCCAGAGCCGAGGGACAGAGAGAGAAAGCCTTCTCCTGAAGCTGACACCCTGACTTTGGACTTGTAGCCTACTGGACTGTGAGAGAATAAATTTCTCTTTGTTAAAGCCATCCACTTGTGGTATTTCTGTTATAACAGCACTAGATGACTAAGACAACATCTTTGGGGGGGGGTGGCCTTATTCTGACTATGACAATAGTCATTTTACTGGATGCGAAGTGGTATCTCATTGTGGTTTTGATTTGCATTTTTCTAGGGGCTAATGATGTTGAAAATCTTAATAAGCATGGCTTATTGTCCATTTGTATATCTTTTTTGGAGGAAACTATTCAGATTCTTTGTGTTCATGTTTCATTTGGATTGTTTTTCTTTTTATTATTGAGTTGTAAGACTTCTTTATATATTCTAGATATAAGTCACTTATGAAATATATGATTTGTAAATATTTTCTCCCATTCTGTGAGTTGTCTTTTCACTTTCTTGATGGTGTCCTTTGAAGCCCCCACATTTTTAACTTTGATAAAGTCTAATTTATCTGTTTTGTTTTTGTTGCTCATGCTTTTGGTGTTATATCTAAGAAATAATTGCCCTATCCGTGGACATAAAAATTCACCACTATATTTTCTTCTAAGGGTTTTATACTTTTCGCTCTTACGTTTAGGTCTTTGACCCATTTTGAGTTAATTTTTGTATATGGTGTGAGGTAGGGGTCCAACTTTATCTTTTGCATGTGGATATTCAGTTGTCCCAACAGTAGAAGTGGTGAAAGTTGACATCCTTGCCTTGGCTCCATCTTTCCCAAATTAGGCCAAGGACTGTTAGCAGATGGCAATAGGAATGACCACCCTCTGAGCCCATTGTCCTTACGGCTTGGTTCAGATACCCATTTGGGTAGGAAGCCTTCCTCAACAGCTCCCCTCCACCCATCCAACAGCACTAACAGCACCCCCCTCACCTATGCTCACACCATTTTTGCACATTACTTGTTACAGCACTAACTGCTTTCTCTTATGATTAACTTTTTGTGTGTGTGCTTTAAGTGAAAGTTTGTGGTTCAAATTAATTTCTCATACAAAAATTTATGCACACATTGTTATGTGACCCTAGTTGCTCTCCCTATAGTATGACAGCACACTCCTCCTTTCTACTCTGGATTTCCTGTGTCCATTCAACCAGCTCCTGTCCCTTTTTACCTTCTCATCTCGCCTCCTAACAGGAGCTACCCATTTAGTCTCATGTATCTACTTGAGATAAGAAGCAGTCTCTTCATGAGTATCATTTTATGTCCCATAGTCCTGTCTAATCTTTCTCTGAAGAGTTGGCTTCAGGAAAGGTTTCAGTTCTGGGCTAACAGAGAGTCTGGGGACCGTGTCTTCTGGGGTGCCTCCAGTTTCAGTTAGACCATTAAGTCTAGTCTTTTTACTAGAATTTGAGTTCTGCACCCCACTTTTCTCCTGCTCCATCAGGGACTCTCTGTCGTGTTCCCTCTCAGGGCGATCTTTGGTGGTGGCCGGGCACCATCTAGTTCTTCTGTTCTCAGGCTGATACCTTCTCTGGTTTATGTGGCTCTGTCTGTCTCTTGCGTGAATATTTTCCTTGTGTCTTTGGTGTACTTCATTCTCCTTTGCTCCAGGTGGGTTGGGAAAAATTGATGTATCTTAGATGGCCACTTGCTAGCCTTTAAGACCCAGACACCACTCACCAAAATGGGATGCAGAATATTTTCTTAATAAACTTTCTTATGCCAATTGACCTAGATGTCCCCTGAAACCATGGTTCCCAGACCCCCACCCCTGCTACTCTGTCCCTCGAAGTGTATGGTTGTATTCAGGAAACTTCTTAGCTTTTGGTTTAGTCCAGCTGTGCTGATTTCTACTTGTGTGTTGTCCTTCCCTTCACCTAAGATCATTCTTATCTACTGTCTAGTTAGTGAATACCATCTCCGTCCCTCCCCACACTTGTAACCATCAAAGAATGTTTTCTTCTGTGTTTAAACCTTTTCTTGAGTTCTTATAATACTGGTCTTATACAATATTTGTCCCTTTTCAACTGACTAAATTCACTGAGCATAATGCCTTCCAGATTCCTCCATGTTATAAGATGTTTCATGGCTTCATCGTTGTTTTTTATTGTTGCATAGTATTCCATTGTGTGAATATACCATAATTTGTTTACCCATTTGTCTGTTGATGGGCACCTACGTTGGTTCCATCTTTTTGCTATTATGAACAGTGCTGAAGTGAACATGGGTGTGCATATATTCGTGTGACAGCTCTTATTTCTCTAGGATATATTCCAAGGAGTGGGACTGCTGGATTGTATGGTACTTCTATTTCTAGCTTTTTAAGGAAGCACCAAATCGATTTCCAAAGTGGTTTACCATTTTACATTCTCGCCAGGAGTGTATGAGTGTTCCAGTCTCTCCACAACCTCTCCAACATTTATTATTTTGTGTTTTTTGGACTAATGTTAGCTTGTTGGGGTGAGATGATATCTCATTGTAGTCTTGATTTGCATTTCTCTAATGGCTAATCATCATAAACATTTCCTCATGTATCTATTAGCCACTTGAATGTCTTCTTTGGGGAAGTGCCTGTTCATATCCTTTGTCCATTTTTTAATTGGGTTATTTGTCTTTTTGTTGTTGAGGTTTTGGCAGTATCTTGTAGATTTTAGAGATTAGACGCTGATCGGATTTGTTGTAGCCAAAATTTTTTTCCCAGACTGTAGGCTGTCTTTTTACTCTTTTGGTGAAGTCTTTTGACTAGCGTAAGTGTTTGATTTTTAGGAGTTCCCAGTTATCTAGCTTCTCTTCTGGTGTTTGTGCATTGTTACTTATGGTTTGTATTCTGTTTATACCATGTATTAGGGCTCCTAGCATTGTCCCTAGTTCTTATTCCATTATCTTTATCATTTTAAGTTTTATATTTAGGTCTTTGATCCATTTTGAGTTAGTTTTTGTGCACGGTGTGAGGTATGGGTCTTGTTTCAATTTTTTGCAGATGAATATCCAGTTATGCCAGCAACATTTGTTAAAGAGACTATCTTTTCCCCAGTTAATGGACTTTGGGCCTTTGTCAAATATCAGCTGCTCATAGGTGGATGAATT
>NW_004444046.1:5477499-5509152 GCF_000243295.1 Trichechus manatus latirostris | reverse complement strand
GTGTTAACTCTTCTCTGAAAGTTTGGTAGAATTCTCCAGTGAAACCATCAGGGCCAAGGCTTTTATTTGTTAGGAGATTTTAAAATTAATCTCTTCTTTTGTTATAAGTTTATTTTGTTGCTCTACCTCCGTGTTAGTTTAGGTAGGTAATGTGTTTCTAGAAATTTGTCCATTTCCTCTAGGTTTTCAAATTTGTTAGAGTAGTTAGAGTACAATTTTTCACAGCATTCTGTTATGATTCTTTTAATTTCAGTTGGGTCTGTTGTAATATCACCCATCTTATTTGCTTCCTCTCCTGTTTTTCTTGTGTTAGTTTGGACAATGGTTTATCAATTTTGTTGATCTTTTCAAAGAACCAGTTTTGGTCTTGTTAGCTCTTTCAATTGTTTTTCTATTTTCTGTTTCATTTAATTCTGCTCTAATTTTTATTATTTGCCTTCTTCTGGTGACTGAAGGCTTCTTTTGTTGCTCTCTTTCTATTTTTTCGAGTTGTAGGTTTAAATGTTTCAGTTTTGGCCCTTTCTTCTTTTTGGATGTGTGCATTTATTGCTATAAATTGACCTCTGAACACTGCTTTTGCTGTGTCCCAAAGGTTCTGGCAGGATATCTTTTCATTCTCGTTTGATTTGATGAATTTCTTTATTCCATCCTTAATTTCTTCTATAAGGCAGTAGTTTTTGAGCAAGGTGTTGTTCAGTTTCCATGTGTTTGATTTTTTTTTCCTTGCTTTTTCTGTTATTGATTTCTACTTTTATGGCTTTATGGTCAGAAAAGATGCTTTGTAATAATTCAATGCTTTGGATTCTGTTAAGGCTTGCTTTGTGGCTTAATATGTGGTCTATTCTGGAGAATGTTCCATGTGCCTTGGAAAATAAAGTACACTTGACCGCTGTTGGGTGGAGTGTTCTGTAAATATCTATGAGATCAAGTAGGTTGATCTTGACATTTAGCTCTTCCATGTCTTTACTGAGCTTGTTTCTGGATGTTCTGTCATTCACTGAAAGTGATGTGTTGAAGTCTACTATTATTGTGGAGCTGTCTATCTCTCTTTTAAATGCCATTAGAGTTTATTTTATGTATTTTGGAGCGTGTTGTTGGGTGCATAAATATTTATTATGGGTATGTCCTCCCGGTGTATTGACCCTTTAATCATTATATAGTGTCCTTCCTTATCCTTTGTGGTGGATTTTACTTTAAAGTATATTTTATCAGAGATTAATATTGCCAGTCCTGCTCTTTTTTGATTGTTTGCTTGATATATTTTTTTCCATCCTTTGAGTTTTAGTTTGTTTGTGTCTTTAAGTCTAAGCTGTGTCTCTTGGAGGCAGCATATAGATGGATTGTGTTTTTTAATCTATTCTGCCACTCTCTGTCTCTTTATTGGTGCATTTAGTCCATTTACATTCAGCATAATTATTGATAGGTATGAGTTTAGTGCTGTCATTTTGATGTCTTTTGTGTGTGTGTGTTTTGACAGTTTCTTTGTTCCACTTAGTTTTCTGTGCTGAGTCATTTTTCTTTATGTATTTTCATTGCTGTCGATTTCATATTTCCTGATTCTTTATGTTTTTCTTGTTGTTTATTTTGATGTGTCGGATTGTTAGTTTCCTTTGTGGTTACTTTAATATTTACCTCTCTTTCTAAGTTTAAACCAATCTTTTATTTCTTTATATAGCCTTGACTTCCTCTCCATATGAAAGATCTATGACTACCTTTTTTGTCCCTCTTTTTTGTTTTAATGTTGTCATCTTTTACATATTGCCGTCTCTGTTTCCCTGTTTTCAGCACTTTAGCTTTGATTTATTTTCGTGATTTCCCTATCTGGGTTTCTATCTTGTTGCTCTGTCCTGTGTTCTAGTCTTGGGTTGTTATCTGATGTTATTGATTTTCTAACCAGAGGACTCCCTTTAGTATTTCTTGTAATATTGGTTTGGTTTTTGCAAATTCCCCAAACTTCTGTTTATCTGGAAATGCCCTAATTTCACCATCATATTTGAGAGACAGTTCTGCTGGATATATAGTTCTTGGCTGGCAATTTTTTTCCATCAAGGCTTTATATATGTCATCCCATTGCCTTCTTGCATGCATGGTTTCTGCTGAGTAGTCCAAGCTTTGTCTTATTTACTCTTCTTTTCAATGGCTTTTCGTTTATTCCTAGCTGCTCTTAAAATTCTCTCTTTATCTTTGGTTTTGGCAAGCTTGATTATAATATGTCTTGGTGACTTTCTTTTGGGATCTACCTTGTGTGGGGTTCAATGAGCATCTAGGATAGCTATCTTCTCATCTTTCATGATATCAGGGAAGTTTTCTACCAAAAAATCCTCAACAATTCTTTCTGTATTTTCTGTTATCCCCCTGTTCTGGTACTCCAATCACTCATAGGTTATTCATCTTGATAGAGTCCCACATAATTCTTAGCGTTTCTTCACTTTTTAAAATTCTTTTATCTGATTTTTCCTCAAATAAATTGGTGTCAAGTGCTTTATCTTCAGTCTCACTAATTCTGACTTCCTTTGCCTCAATTCTGCTCCTATGGCTTTCTATTGATTTGTCTAATACTGAAATTTTATTGTTACTTTTCTGGATTTCTGATTGCTGTCTCCCTATGGATTCTTGCAGTCTGTTAAATTTGTCATTATGCTCTTCTCTAATCTTCTTAAGTTCCTCTGTTGCTTTGTCTGTGTGTTCCTTGGCTTGTTCTGCATTTTGTCTGAACTCCTTTCTGATCTCTTGAAGAGTTCTGTATATTAATCTTTTGTATTCTACCTCTGGTAATTCCAGGAAGTTCTCTTCCTCCCGAAAATTTCTTGATTCTTTGTTTTGGGAGCTTGCTGAAGCCATCATGGTCTGCCTCTTTATGTGATTTGATATTGACTTTTGTCTCTAAGCCATCAATAAGTTATTATATTTATTTATTTTATGTTTGCTTACTGTGTCCTAGCTTCTCATTTTGATATGCCTAAATAGGCTGCTCGTATGAGCTAGTTTGATTATTGGCACCTTTGAAGCTCTAACGTCCTGTCACTAGTTGGTTAGATCTGTTACTAAGTATGTGAGCCCAGGAGTCTTGTATGGATTCAGCTCAGGTGTCCAGATAGTTGGTCATCAAGTGTGTGGTGCAGGCTCTCACTTACAGTCCTAGACCGGCAGCGGTGATTGGAGTAGGCACAGGTATTTGGCTGCAGTAGGGGGTCACACGCTGAGCAAGGCAGGGGGCTGATGGTTGCCCCTGAGTGTCTGGGAGGAAAGCATGTCCTTGTTCCCTAGAGTGCATAGGTGGCTGGGTTTTGCAGCTGGATTATGGGCACCCAGTGCTGTTGGCTGTAAGGACTGGGAGGAACCACTTATTCTTAGACGCCTGTTGCAGGTGGCTAGGTGGCATGGGTGGAGCCAGCAGTCCTTAGGTCATTGATGTGGGTAGGGGAGGACCCTGCTTAATGGGCAGAGCAGTGTCAAATATCACAAACCTGCCACTCCACCATATAGCTGATACAGTTGAAGTTAGGCTTCTGGTATATACCCTGTTGTGCTTGGTGATGAGGGTCTATGCTGTTGAAATAAGCCCACATAGATCTATGCAGGGGTGAAAGACATTCAAAGTCTGTGGACCCCTTATGCCTATGCCTAGGGAGCTGTGCCTGCCCTGAGTTCCCAGCTTAGGGGAGCTGGCAGATTATTTTCTCCTGTTTGTTAATTTGTTCCCTCTCCAAGGATGGGAAAATGGCTCATGGCTTGTGATGGGTCCTACTTCCAGCCCAGGGGACACAGCAATCACTGAAGCCGGCTGGGACCCAGTGCAGAGGGAGAAGGAGCAGGTAAATGAGACAGTGTCTTCCCAAATGGAGTATTTTTTGATCTGCACAGTAGGGTAGATGTATGTGCTAATCTTTTGCCAATTGAGCTACACTTTTCACTGGTTCTGGAGGCTGGAGTAGAGTTTCTGCCTCTCGGTCTCTCCCAATGTGGAAAACACGTCCTGAATGCCACCGCTTGCCTCACCACCCACGACTTCCGATCCAGACTGCAGGATGCTGTTTCCTGCCAGGTCAAGTCTGGCAACTCTTTGCTGCTTCCAAACCGTCTCTCCCTACTCCTGCCACTCAGCCTGAATCCTCAAGTTTGTATTTGATATTCAGGTCTCCTACATAGCCACATCTTTCTCCTGAGGAGTGGCTGGTGGGTTTGAACAGCCAACCTTTCAGTTAGCAGCTGAGCACCTAACCACTGCACCACCAGGGTTCCTTTGAGAATCGCCAAGGAACCAAGGAACATCTAGGGCTACCGACAAGGAAGGAATCAACATGGCCGAGACCTTCATTTGGTCATTTAGCCTCTATAATTGTGAGAAAATTAATTTCTGTTCTTTAAAGCCACTCGTGATATTTCCATTACAGCAGCACTAGGAAAGAAAGACAGAATTACTATAGGAGTATTTACTATTAAAAAGTTTCTACTCTTACAAAAAAACAGACCAGACTTACTGGTCCTACAATGTTCATGACAGTCCCATACAATGAAGAATTATCCCAACAAAAATGCCAATGCAGTCATCTTTAAGAAACGCTGCATTTCCACATTACAGTTCATGATGACTAAACTAAAACTTACAGCCTATAGCCTGGTATACGGTCACACAACATAACAGCATATTTGAAATCTTATCCCAGAAAATGCATAACATATGCTAATTTAGTTATAGGCCAGTCCCATTCTTGTGTTCTGGTCTCAACAAACTCCCTTCCAGGAACATCTTTAAAACAGGGCAATATGAAGGTACGTGTACCAAGGAAAGAAGATAAAATATATTTTAGCAGCTTGTTAGCATAATTTATAATGTGTAAACATTGAGGCTCATGGTGTGTGGGCTTCCATTTGTACTATTGCCCAGGTCCTGCATAAGTTAGGGGTTGGTCTGCTCACACCCTAGTTGTCTGTCTCAGAGTAACTTAAAGAAATATGACAGTTCGTAAAATTCAGAGAAATAACCACTGACCCTAGCCCATTAAAGGCCAGCAGAAGACTTCAGTCATTGCGACAAGTAAAAATGTCCCAACATGTTTTCAGGTGTCCCCTGGAGAGAGTGGTACTATCCTGGTTGAGAACTTCTGGTAGATTCTTCAATTTTTCCTATCAACTACAATGGTTAACGTTTGTTGAATACTTCCTATATATAGAATAGCCTCCGGCCCTAGGTTGAAAATAGAGGCTTGATCTAGTGACCTTTTATAAAGCTATGTTGTCAGTGGCATCACAGCATAGCTAGGGAGAAGATGTAAAAATTATTAAGTCTTAGATGCATATTGTCTTAAATCTGTATGTCACAATGGCATGGAGCCCTCTGATGATAAACCAAACTTTTAAGAGCATTGGTGTTTTCCTCATCCTGTATTTGGTCTGTAAAGAATATACTTGTGGTTTTTCATTACAACCATTGCGTTAGTCTTTTGGTAGCAAGAAACAGACACTCAATTTACTTCAAGTAATGGGAGGTTCGTCGTAAGGAGCAGGGTTTGTGACTAGGAGGTCATCCACGATCCAGTTCTAGAGGCTGAGTTACCTGGGTATCCCGTCAGCAGGCTAGAGTTGTCAATCCCAGCTGAGGTTTTCTGCCATTGTAGTGACTCAGCTTTCACTCTGTTTTCTACCCTACCATCCAATCCCAACCAACCACCTTACTCTTCAATCTATATATCTTCTGCTTACTCAAGGCTCCTTTTGTTCTTGCTCTTCTTGTTCTTCCCCTTGCTTTCCTACTCCTTTTCCTCTTCTTTCTCTTCTTCTTTATTGGCTTCTACCTTCTAATACCTTCTGCTTCCTCTATGACTTTTACTTAGTCATGTGTTCTTGAACTCATGATCTTTGCTACCTCATGGTCTTTGCTGCCTGCCTTTTCTCTGGATGTCTTTCTGCTCTTGTTCCTCTCCACATGCCTTTAGTTCAAATTCCTAAGGAAAATGATTAGATTGGTCAAGTTAGTCACTATCATATGTATGGGGCAGATAGATCCCTCATGCCAAAACTTAGGCGGTTCTTTGGCTCAAGCAGTGGTACACAGAATGGCCACCAGTTATCTCTCTGGGGCTGCTGCTCTCATCTGTAAGTTAGACATGTATCTGAAATGGGCAGACAAACCTCCAGGGCAACCACAGAAGTGGTATACAAAGAGAAGTCAACACTTGTAGACAAGGAAGTGTAGAATGGTAGGAAATTCACGTTCATATTTAAAGAACACTAAAACGCAGGCATAATTTATGGCTAAATTTTTGAGTTAAAATAGAAAAATTATCTTTTTTCTCCTTTAAAGTATTAGTTTCCTATGGCTGCTGTAACAAAATAGTACAAAGTGAGTTGCTTATAAGAGCATAAATATGTTGTCTCACAGTTCTGGAGGCTAGAATTCCAAATCAGTATCTCATCCAGGCCATGCTCCCTCCAGTCTCTAGGAGAAGATCCTTTCTTGTCTCTCCCAGATTCTGGTAGTTCCTGATGTTCCTTGACTTGTAGATGCATCTTCACATGGCTGTCCTCTGTGTGTTTCTTCTCCTCTTTTATAAAAAGACACCACTCAGATTGGATTATCACCCACCCTATTCCAGTCCGAACTCATGTTAACTTAACTGGTAACATCTTCAAAGACACTATTTCCAAACAAGATCATGTTTACAGGAACCAGTTGTTAGGACTTCAACATATCTTTTTGGGGGGCACAATTCAATCCATAACAGTCATTATAGACAGTTTGATTACAGAAGACCTGGGTGACCTTGAGCAATTACTTTACATGGTCTGAACTTCATCATCTACACAACGGGACTGCATTCATAGGGTATCAAATGAGGTTCTCAGGAGATAATGACAACGAAAGGTTTTTGTGTATGGTGATGCTGCAAATTCATCTTACTTTTTTTCTACTTTAAAAATGTGAGTAGAAATAATGCATATTACTCAGAATATTTTCGCAGTCCTTTATAATCTCCCCACCTCAAATTTACTCTGGAGTATTTCTCCTATTGGCATTGATCTATGCTTCAATTTGGCAATTTTGCACAGATAGCACATGTGCCTTCTGGAATGTCAAGTCATGTGGGTGATGGAACCTCACTGGCACCAGCTGCCCTAGAACGTGGAATTCAGGAGGAGGTTCTCCTGGACACTGTCCAGGGGCTGAGCCCCAGGAGGAGTTTTATATGGTGATTTCACCCACAGACAACCTTGGGAATGAGATCTGCACACAGGGTCCTGGGAATGGCTTCAGAAGGATCACACACCTGGAGTATGGTATGGTGACCTTGCCTGAACAAGGAGGAAAACGAATCTATAAGTACAGAGGGCCACCCTATCCACCGACAGATGCTCCTCTGAAAAAAACTGACAAGGTGAGAAAGAATCACCGCCAGAGGTCTTCAGCTCCAGGTCTGTTGCAAAATCTAATCTCCTGTTTGTGATTTACAGCCCTGCTTGTGTGGGGGACTCAGACTTTAATGCCTGTAGGGACAGTGATTCTTCAGCCTGAGACATTACTGTGTACAGTGGTGTAGGGAAGAGGAGGGAAACGAAAGAGCCAAACTATGAATTCCCTAGCCTGGTGCCAATTGATTGGTTTTGCTTTGGTGGTGCTCGGTGTTCTACTTCTAACTGATGATTCTCAAATTGGGAAAAACAAAGTGTGCTTTAGTGTGGTATCTTTAAGGAGTTCTGTGTGTGTGTGTGTGTGTGTGTGTGTGTGTGTGGCAAATATATATGTAACAAAACATTTGCCATTTCAATATTTTTTTTACATGTACAATTCAGTGACATTCATTACGTTCACCATGTTGTGCAAACATCACCATTATTCGTTTCCAATTTTTCCATCAGCCTTAACAGAAGCTCAGTGTCCCCTAAGCAATGACTCCCTCTTTTCCCCTCCCTTCTGCTCCTGGTAATCACTAATAAGCTGTGGTCTCTGTACACTTACCTATTCTAGATATTTCATATAAATAAGATCATACTATATTTGTCCTTTGGTGACTGACTTATTTCACTGATATGATGTTTTCAAGGTTCATCCATGTTGTAAGATGTAACAGGACTTCTTTTCTCTATGGCTGAGTAATATTAGGTTTGTGTGTGTGTGTGTGTCTGTCTGTATTTCTTTTTTTATAACATGTCTTATTTTTTGTTATTGTTGTTGAGAATACACAGCAGAACATACACCAATTCAACCATTTCGACATGTACAATTCAGTGACATTGATTACATTCTTTGAATTGTGCAACCATTCTCATCCTCCTTTTTAAAGTTGTTCCCTCTCCATTAACATAAACTCACTGTCCCCTAAGTTTCCTGTCTAATCTTTTAAGTTGTCATTGTTGCTGTTGTCAAGTTGATCGCATATAGATAGATCTTGAAAGAGCATAATGCTCAAGGCAAACCTTATTTTATTTTTTTGTGCTTTAAATGAAAGTTCACAGTTCAAGACAGTTTCTCATACAAAACTTTATACACACACTGCTATGTGAACATAGTTGCACTGTCCATACTGTGACAGCGCACTCTTCCTTTCCACACCGGATTTCCCGCATCCATTCAACCAGCTCCAGTCCATTTCTGCCTTCTCATCTCTACTCCAGAGAGGAGCTGCCCATTTAGACTCATGTATCTACTTGAGCTAAGGAGCACTCTCTTCACAAGTATCATTTTATGTCTTATAGTCCAGTCTAATCTTTATCTGAAGAGTTGGCATCGGGAATGGTTTTAGTTTTGGGCTAACAGGAGTCCAGGGGCCATGTCTTCCAGGGTCCCCCCAGTTTCAGTCACACCATTAAGTCTGGTCTTTTGACTAGAATTTGAGTTCTGCACTCTACTTTTCTCCTGCTCCATCAGAGAATCTCTGTTGTGTTCCCTGTCAGGGCGGTCATTGGTGGTATGTAGCTGGATACCATCTAGTTCTTCTGGCCTCAGGCTGATGGATTTTCTGGTTTATGTGGCCCTTTCTGTCTCTCGGGCTAATATTTTCCTCATGTCTTTGGTGTTCTTCATTTTCCTTTCCTCCAGGTGGGTTGGGACCAATTGATGCATCTTAGATGGCCGCTTGCTAGCTTTTAAGACCCCAGATGCCACCCACTGAAATAGGTTGCAGAGCATTTTCTTAATAAACTTTATTATGCCAATTGACCTAGATGTCACCTGAAACCATGATCCCCAGACAACCACCTTTGCTACTCCATCCCTCAAAGTGTTCGGTTGTATTCAGGAAACTTCTTAGCTTTTGGTTTAGTCCAGTTGTGCTGATTTCCCCTGTAGTGTGTGTTGTCCTTCTCTTCACCTAACGTAATTCTTGTCTACTACCTAGTTAGTGAATATCCCTCTCCCTCCTTCCACACCCTCATAACCAACAAAGAATGTTTTCTTTTGTGTTTGAATCTTTTCTTGAGTTCTTATAACAGTGGTCTTATGCAATATTAGTCCTTTTGCGTCTGACTAATTTCATTCAGCATAATGCCTTCCAGATTCACCCATGTTATGAGATGTTTCACGGATTCATCGTTATTCTTTATCATTGTGTAGTGTTCCATTGTGTGAATATACCATAATTTGTTTATCCATTCGACCGTTGGTGGGCACCCAGGTTGTTTTCATCATTTTGCTATTGTGAACAGTGCTGCGATGAACATGGGTGTGCATATATCTATTCGTGTGACAGCTCTTATTTCTCTAGGATATATTTCAAGGAGTGGGATTGCTGGATCATATGGTACTTCTATATCTAGCTTTTTAAGGAAGCGCCAAATCGATCTGCAAAGTGGTTGTACAATTTTACATTCTCACCAGCAGTGTATGAGTGTTCCAGTCTTTCCACAACCTCTCCAGCATTTATTATTTTGTGTTTTTTGGATTAATGTTAGCCTTGTTGGGGTGAGATGTATCTCATTGTAGTTTTGATTTGCATTTCTCTAATGGCTAATGATGGTGAGCATTTCCTCATGTATCTGTTAGCTGCCTGAATGTCTTCTTTGGTGAAATGCCTGTTCATATCCTTTGTCCATTTTTTAATTGGGTTATTTGTCTTTTTGTTGTTGAGGTTTTGCAGTATCTTGTAGATTTCAGAGATTAGATGCTGAGTGAATTTGTTGTAGCCAAAAATTTTTTCCCAGTCTGTAGGCTGTCTTTTTACTCTTTTGGTGAAGTCTTTTGATGAGTGTAAGTGTTTGATTTTTAGGAGCTCCCAGTTATCTAGTCTCTCTTCTGGTGTTTGTGCATTGTTAGTAATGTTTTGTATTCTGTTTATGCCATGTATTAGGGTTCCTAGCATTGTCCCTATTTTTTCTTCCGTGATCTTTATCATATTTGATTTTATATTTAGGTCTTTAATCCATTTTGAGTTAGTTTTTGTGCACGGTGTGAGGTATGGGTCTTGTTTCAATTTTTTGCAGATGGATATCCAGTTATGCCAGCGCCATTTGTTAAAGAGACTGTCTTTTCCCCACTTAACATACTTTGGGCCTTTGTCAGTTATCAGCTGCTCATAGGTGTATGAATTTATGTCTGGATTCTCAATTCTGTTCCATTGTTTTATGTATCTGTTGTTGTACCAGTACCAAGGCTGTTTTGACTACCGTGGCAGCATAATAGATTCTAAAATCAGGTAGTGTGAGGCCTCCCACTTTGTTCTTCTTCTTCAGTAATGCTTTACTTATCCGGGGCCTCTTCCCTTTCCATATGAAGTTGGTGATTTGTTTCTCCATCTCATTAAAAAATGCTATTGGAGTTTGGATCGGGATTGCGTTGTATCTGTAGATTACTTTAGGTAGAACTGACATTTTCATAATGTTGAGTCTTCCTATCCATGAGCAAGGTAAGTGTCTCAACTTATGTAGGTCTCTTTTGGTTTCTTGCAGTATTGTCTTGTAGTTTTCTTTGTATAGGTCTTTTACGTCTCTGGTTAGATTTACTCCCAAGTGTTTTATCTTCTTGGGGGTTATTGTGAATGGTATTGATTTGGTGATTTCCTCTTCAAAGTTCTGTCTGTTGGTGTAGAGAAATCCAACTGATTTTTGTACGTTTATATTGTAACCTGATACTTTGCGAAAATCTTCTATTAGTTCCAGTAGTTTTCTTGTGGATTCTCTGGAGTTTTCTTTGTACAAGATCATATCATCTGCAAATAGGGTTACTTTTATTTCTTCCTTACCAGTTTGGATACCCTTTATATCTTTTTCTAGCCTTATTGCTCTGGCTAGGACCTTCAGCACAATGTTGAATAAGAGTGGTGACAAAAGGCATCCTTGTCTGCTTCCCGTTCTCAAGGGGAATGCTCTCAGACTCTCTCCGTTTAGGACAATGTTGGCTGTTGGTTTTGTATAAATGCCCTTAATTATGTTGAAGAATTTCCCTTCTATTCCTATTTTGCTGAGAGTTTTCATCATGAATTGGTGTTGGACTTTGTCAAATGCCTTTTCTGCATCAATTGATAAGATCATGTGGTTCTTGTCTTTTGTTTTATTTCTATGATGGATTAAATTGATTGTTTTTCTAATGTTAAACCATCCCTGCATACCTGGTATGAATCCCACTTGGTCATGGTGAATTATTTTTTTGGTATGTTGTTGAATTCTACTGGATAGAATTTTGCTGAGGATTTTTGCATCAATGTTCATGAGGGATATTGGCAGAGAAACATAGACACTGATCAACTGCACCTGGCGAGGAGAAGAAGGAAACACATCCCTACCTCTATCTCCTCCTCACCTCCAATCTCCTGCTGGTGCCTCCTATTGACCACACCTTCCTGGAAAGCAGAGGACAAGGGAGCCCATGGGAAGTCAGCTTCCTGGGGCACAGAGCGGGACAGAGGAGGGTGAAGAATAGATCTGAGGGTCTGTGGTGAACTGAGTTCCCTTATGTGGCCTTTGCCTTGGTTCTTTGGAAAAACAGCTTGAAAGATTTTCCCCCAAGCTTTGAGGAATTACCTTTTTCTAAGCTTTCTTCCCCAGAGGGTTTTGTCCAGGTTGATTGACATTTCCTTGGTAAGCTGTAAACAACTTAGTTTGATACTTTTTGTCTGGTCCTAGGCTGCAGCCTGCCCTGTGATTGGTATGCACCTTACAGGGATGGGTCAATAGACTCTGCAAATGAGGTGAGTTGTAGCCTTCCATGCAAATGAAGTGTCTGTGGCCTATTGAGAGGGGATTGGTCAGTTTGTGGCCCTGGTGGAAGTGCCTTGTCTTGACATTGGCAAGAAGTTTGCATATTAAGCAGCCAGCCCCACAGAAGTTTTTCAGAGACAGGGAGAAGCAGAAAGAATCAAAGGAAGAAAGAAGAGAGAAGAATGAAGTGGAGAAAGAGGAGGCAAGTAACCTCCCCAAAGACCTGTAACATGGGTCAATGGCTATAACATTGAAGATGGCAACCAGCCTAGAAAGGGCCAGTGGCAGAGCCAGAGGTAACAGACTGCAGGGCCAAAAGGAGTCTGTCCTGAGTGGGCCAAGAGGAGCCTGTCCTCAGGGGGCTGAGAGGAGGCCTGCACGGTTGAAAGGAGTTGAGAGAGCTGTACTGCACCAAAGAAGGGAGACCTTGCCTGGGTGCTTCCTGGTCCTGATCCTGAGTTGTAACCTGTTGATCCTGATCCTGAGCTGTGCCCTGTTCCTTAATAAACCATTTAACTGTAAGTATGGTCTGTGAGTTCTGTCTGGCCATTGCAATGGATTATCGAAACCAGAAGAGAAGTAGAAAGTGCCATGGGAGGGATGGCTGATGTCAGAATTGGTAAAAAGGTTGTAGAGTGGAGGTATGTTTGACCACCATCTCATAGGGACCACCTTGGGTTGATCTTGATTTGCATTATTCCCTCTGAACTTAGTTTCTGATGTTACTACTACTAGTAGTCCCATTTTACAGGGAGTAAACAGAATAACTAGCACAAGTTTAAAAATATGTATTTTTTAAATGTTATTAAGCTAAGTTGATAATGTCAGCTTACTACTGGAAGGTCATATTTTGCAACATTGCATTACACAACAACCCTGGATGGATTCTCATTGTACCTACAGAATATAAAACAAATTACTTAGGATGGCATTTCTAGGCCTTTCTTAATCTGGCCTTAGCTCCCAAATTTTTCTCCCATTTTAATACATTCTATACTTCTGGTCCACCTTACCAGCCATTGCTTTAATACAGCAACACCCTTCAGTCTTCATGTTTTGTTTTCCTCTACTTTGTACTTGGTATGCCCTTCCTTGTTATCTGCCTAATAAAGTCCTACCAATCCTTTAGGACCCCATTCAACTGCATACTGCCTGTAAAGCCTTCTTGAATTCCATCCATTCCCTGAGCAGATAGATTTGTTCACCCCCGTGGTACTAACCAGCATACCAGGGTCAGGGGAGGGTCTATGTCCTCCTTTACTAATACCCCTGCCTCAGTGTTCAGGGCAGAGACCATAGGCACCACATAGGAAGCCACAGAGAATGCCCAACTGAGCCCTGACCCACAAATTTTTTCACTCATTAGCTTCTCTTATGCCCGCTTCAGGCTGTTACTCTGGTGCTAACCTGGTAGCCCTGAGGGACGCTGTGGTCCTTGGGTTCACACCCAGCCAATATAAGCTCCCAGCCTGTGGTTCTGCAGAACCCAGAGCAAGTACTGGGACTCTACTAGCTGGGCCTGGAGCGACCCTAGTCCCCTGCCCCTCAAGAGACTGACCCTGGATATTGTGCACATGTCTGTTTCCTCACTGGGTTGTAACCACCCTGAAGGCAATATCTGTCACTTACTAATCGTAACACTTCACACTGATTAGTGCAGTGACTTGTACATACAGCGTGTTCAATACTGAATTGAATTAATTAGAATAAAAATGAATTGAGTAATATCAATTTTTTTATTCTTTAATCTCTTTCAAAGAACTCTGGTGGCACGATGGTTAAGCGCTGGGCTGCTGACCGAAAGGTTGGAGGTTAGAACCCACCAGTCGCTCCATGGGAGAAAGATGTGGCAGTCTGCTTCCATTAAGATTACAGCCAAGAAAACCCTATGGAGCACTTCTGCTCAGTCATATAGGGTTGCTATGAGTTGGAATTGGCAAGACGGCACACAACAGCAACAACAATAAAAATCTCTATTAATTTTAGACGTCAGGAAAATAGATTGTTCTAGTTTTAAACCCTGGAGCCCTAAGGATTGAGAAAACGAATCCTCTCTTAGTCACATAGGAGGACTTTTTCTGTACCCTTGAGGCTTTGTCTGTGAGAGACAAGATAAATCAGCCATTTGAGAAGGAAGTAAAGGTTTCTGTGATATGACTTCACCTTCTACTAGACAAACTAATACACAGAGCTAAAACTTGTAATTTTAATGATAAAACCAGGTTTTTCAATTCTTAAATAAAAAATAAGAGTTTAGAATTATTACCAGAGATTTAAAGTCATTCTGGAAGCTATTTTATGTTTGCGTGAGCCTTGAGTTCTCTTTTCCTCAGGCTATGTAGAATAAAAACTTGATTAGGAATACATTTTTAACATTCCAATAGGTTGTTATCACCAGAAAGTGGTATCCTAGCAACAAGAAGGAAGACAGTGGGGTGACTAGATGAAAACTGTGGATAGGCTTCCCACCTGAAATTTTTTTAAAAGCTTTTGATAAGGTGACCAGCTCATAGTAGTGGATAATCAGGCATTAAAATATGTTCCTGAATTAAAGATCCAATGGGGAGGAAGTTTTACTTAATTTGGCCGCATTTCATGGCTTCATATTCAATTCAGATTAAAGATTTTGAATCAGCTATTCTGCAAGTTGTTCACTTTTCCCCTCTCTCCCTCCTGCCTCTGGTAACCACCAATCAACTTTGCTTTCTGTTTACTTGCCCATCCTAGATATTTCATATAAGTGGAATAATACAATATTTGTCCCTTTGTGATTGATGTATTTCACTCAGCATAATGTTTTCAAGGCTTATCCATGTTCTGAACACGTTCATGAAGCCATTTTTCTGTGGTAAGATGTGTCTACTGTAAGACTTTCAGCTTTAATAAGAGCTAAAGTACAAAACTTTCCGTCATGTATCTTCTAGTCCTATCCCACCCAAACTCTCCTTCCCAAGTAGAGAATTTTAAGTTCTCAATATAGAAAGTCTTTATAAAATTCTAAGCAGTTCTAGATCCCAAGGTTAAAAATATAAGCCTTGCTTCCTAGTATGGACTAGAAACAGTTTTTGACTCTTGAATCTTTACTAAGTATCATTATTAGGACCCAAATCGCTCTCCTCTCTTTGGATGCCCGAGGGTCTCCTGTTCTGCTCTGGGGTTCTTGGCAGTTCTTTGACGTAGGAGCTTTCCCCTCATACTTGGCATTATTTTTCTTTCTGTTCTCTGATCTAAAGAACGGTGACCCCACCCTAATCCTACCTAGCTTTTGCATCACCTTTTCTTGCTAATATGCCTATTTGCTTATTATATATCCTACTACTTTTGGAGTGAACAAAAGTAGGGGGACACCCCAAGCAGACTGATGATTTATCAGGTCTTCAAACGGATATTCTTTAAACATTGGACTGACAAATTGCCTTCTAAAATTCAGAAGAGAGGCTGAGTATTTGATAGCAGAGGGGAAGGTGGAGATGGAGAACCCCAGAGACAGCACATGGCTGAGCCTTTAGTGTCTGTAGCTATTCAGCACTAGCCTTGAGCTTGCAAACTCCATTTAGCAAAGTAAAATCTCTATAGAACCTGAACCAGTCTCTTTAGAAGGCAGTCAACACATCCCACCCTGGTCCTTCTTTCCTTAGATAACTTCTACATATTCTTCAAGATTCAACTGAGGTATTACATACTCCAGCTTGGCCTGACATTTGTGCACCTCTAAATCCTTGTGTCTACACCCTGTGGATGGCATTTACCTGACTCTTACCAGGGCTTCTTGGAGAAATGAATTATTTTCTGTGTTTGTTCTCCTACATTGTGAGCTTCTTAAAGACTGAGATCAGTTTTTTTTTTAAATAATTCATTTTTGTTGTTGTTGTTGAGAATATACACAGCAGAACATACACCAATTCAACAATTTCTACATGTACAGTTCAGTGACATAGATTAATTCTTCAAATTGTATGACTATTCTCACCCTCCTTTATTGAGTTGTTCTTCCTCCATTAACATAAACTCATTGCCCCCTAAGTTTCCTGACTAATATTTTGAGTTGCTATTGTCAATTTGATCCCACATAGATCTTAAAAGAGCACAATGTTCAAGGAAGACATTCTTTACTACTTAAGCTAAACTATTGTTTGGTTTTCAGGAGACTTCAGGGGATGTTTTTGGTTTAAAATTTAAAGAGTATCTCAGGGCAGTAATTTCAGTCTTAATTATCGTTTTATCCTCTGGCCTGACAGCATTGTGCCTGACACATAGCTGTTGGTTGAACTAAACTGAACTGAACACTTGCTACATTATTAAAAAGTTAAATTTAACATTCCAGTATATTAAAGTAGTTATTTATAACTTAATAAAAATCTTTTGTTTAAGATCCTCTCTGACCCGACTCATCAAAAAACCAAGACCAAACTTACTGTGGTCAAGCTGATTCCAACTCATAGCAACCCTATAGGACAGAGTAGAACTGCCCCATAGGGTTTCCAAGGCTGTAAATCTCTATAGCAGCAGACTGCCACATCTATCCACCAGTGGAGTAGATGGTGGTTTGAAACCTCCAACTGGTTAGTAGCGGAGCGCTTAACCATTGCACCACCAGGGCTACTTGACATGACTCAGATATACAAATGATGACAGTAACTATATGAATTCACATACTTTCTGGACTGAATTGCTCTCTAGCTGCAAGGTTTATGGTTAAACTTTTTATTGAGCTGCTAGCTTGTTTTGCCTCACACTTCCAAAAAAATGTACAAAGGAAGTATATCTGGTGAAAGTTTCACTAATTCTTGCAAGCTTTCATTTAGTGTCCTGATGCAGAAAATTACTAAATGATACCCTGGGATTTTGAAGGTATAAATACAACTCACACAGGGCCCTGTGAATTCCCCTGGAAAAGACTCTTTGTTTTAGGAGAATGTGGTTTGTTAACTGTGATAATGTATCGAAGAGAGATGGATATGCAAGCATTTTCATAGTGAGAGCTCTGAATGTGTGCAAATGATTTATGCATTAGGCGTGTATAACACATTAGTGCCATGTGGTGAGGGGAAAGGTGGAATCTGGGGAAGCCTATGGTGCTAAGGCAGGCTGTATTTCTCATATAGTTTTGACATGACCCCCAGGAAGAAAATAATTTTACATCATGATCCAATATATATAAATAAGCATATGCATTATGTACAATAAAAATTAAAGTTTCATTAACCAACACTTGTCCTTATTATGTGTGTTCCATTATACTCTTTTATTTCACTTTTTAAAAACTTTCATCTGACCCACTGTCTTAGGCTGGGTTCTCTAGAGAAGCAAAACCAGTAAAGCATATAAATATCTATAGAAAGAGATTTATATCAAGGAAACGGCTCAAGTGATTGTAGAAGCTGGAATGTCCCAAGTCCTTGGATAAGGATAGAGCCTTCTCCTGATTCATGTAGCCACAGGGGCTGGTCAACCCAAGATTGGAAGGTCAGAGAGCAGGGCTGTTGTTCACAGGCTGTGAAGATCGATGAATCCCAAGATCAGCAGGCAAGACCGAAAGGCTTCTCCTGATTCGCATAGCTACAGGGACTGGTGAACTCAAGATTGGCAGGTCAGAAGGCAGAGCTCTTTCTCACAGGCTGTGAAGATGGATGAAGCCCAAGACTGGCAGGTAAACTGCTGGCTTAAGTCCCAAGAACCAGAGGTCAGACGAACAGGAGGCAGTTGCAGGATCCAGAACAGGCAAAAGCCAGAACGTCTGCCTATATTCAGATGCAAACCACATACCCAAGGAAACTCCCTTTCAACTGATTGGCTACTAACAGCAGATCCCATCATGGGGGTGATCAGATATAAATACTGAGAATCATGGCCCAGCCAAGTTGACACACAATTTTAACCACCAAACCCAGTAAGTTGATTTCCTGTCCCACTAATGAGTTAAGATTCACAATTATTTCCCCAACATTTTATTATGAAAATTTCAGATATACAGAAAAGTTGAAAGAACTATACATTAAACACTCATATACCCACCATTCAGATTCAACAAGGAATTTGTCCATTTTATCTTATCTGTTAAATGCATTTACATAAAGTTTTTTGTAACATTGACTTATTATCATTTTAATAGCTGTGCGCTGTATAGTGATAGACCCTCTTTCATTTCTTTTATTGACTATATGGGCTTGCTCTCTTTCTCTCTCTTTTCTCTGTTGAACTTTTCATATGTCTACCTTTTTTGTTTGTTAATTTTCCCTATTGTTTGCCTAGTTTTTATTTCTTTGATTTCTGTTCTTATTTTAAATATTTCCTTCGGGTTTAATTTACTCTCCTTTTCCTAGCTTCTGGAAGTGAAACCTTAGGTCACTGGTTTCATACTTTTCTTTTTTCTAATATAGGTATTTAAAGTTTTGAATTTTGAATTTTTTCTAAACACTCATTTAACTGCATCCACAATTTCGATATGCTGAATTTTCATTATCTTTTTGTTTGAAATATTTTCAAATTTTGCTATGGTTTTTCTTTAACCTACAGGTTATTTTGAAGTACGCTGTTTAATTTCCCAACATTTGGGGGTTTTCTGGATTGACTCTCACCATTGTTAATTTCTAATTTAATTGCATTGTAATCAGAGAACATACTTGGTATGGTTTAAATCCTCTAAATTTTATTAATACTTACCTTGTGGCCCCGTATGGAGCCCTAGTGGCTTAGTGGTTGTTGTGGATTGAATTATGTCCCCCCCAAAAATGTGTGTATCAATTTGTCTGGGCCATGATTCTCAATATTGTGTGATTTTCCTATATGTTGTAAATCCTGCCTCTATGATATTAATGAGGGAGGATGGGCAGCAGTTGTGTTAGTGAGACAGGACTCAATCTACGAGATTGGAATGTATCCTGAGGCAATCCCTTGAGATATAAAAGAGAGAAGCAAGCAGAGAGACAGGGGGACCTCACACCACCAAGAAAGCAGTGCCAGGAGCAAAGTGTGTCCTTTGGACCCGAGGTCACTGAGCGGAGAAGCTCGTAGTCTGGGGAAGTATTGACGAGAAGGCCAACAGAGAAAGTCTTCCCCCGGAGTTGACACACTGAATTTGGACTTTTAGCCTACTTTACTGTAAGTAAATAAACTTCTCTTTGTTAAAACCATCCACTGGTGGTATTTCTGTTATAGCAGCACTAGATAACTAAGACAGTGGTTAAAGCGACCAACTGCTAACCGAAAGTTTGGTGGTTCGAAACCACCAGCCGCTCAATGGGAAAAAGATGTGGCAGTCTGCTTCCATGAAGATTTGCATCCTTGGAAACCTTATGGGTCACTATGAGTGGGAATCGACTCAACAGCAGTGGGTTTTTGGGTTTGGTGGTGGCCCCTTATATGACCCATCTTGGTGAAAGTGCTATGCGTACTTGAAAAAAATATGTATAGCACAGTTGTTGGGTATAAACTGAAAAACCAAACCTGTTGATGTTGAGTTGATAGAAATTGATAGAAAATGGCATGCCATGCCATGCAAAGAGTAAGCCTAAGAAGATTAGATTGGCTATATTAATATGAGGTAAAGCAGACTTTATAAAAAAAATTACATGATTACTGGAGATAGAGAAGAACATTTTTTAACGATAAAAGGGTTAATTCATCAGGGAGACATGGCAATTATAAATGTGTATGTGTCTAATAACAGCTTCAAAATATATGAGAAAATAACTGACAGATTTAAAGGGAGAAATAGCCAAATCCACAGTCATATTCTTCTCATGAGTTAATAGAGCAGCTAGACAAAAATATATATATATATTAGTAAAGGCATAGATAAATTAAGCAACCCTGTCAACTTTTTGACTTAATTTACTTTTATAGAACACTAGGGCAGTTCTACTCTGTCCTGTAGGGTTGCTATGAGTTGGAATCGACTTGACAGCAGTGAGTTTTGTTTTATTTTGGGCGGAGTGGGGGGTTTGGGTTAGGTCTACCCGTTTATAACTTATTTTCTATTTGCCCCTCTGTTTTTTGTTCTTCCAATCCTCCCTTCCTGCCAGGGAATATTTTAATGATTTAGATAAAATTTATAATTTCACTTTAATTTATCTATTTGCTTTTTAGTCATATGTGTTTTTATTATTAATTTAGTGGTCATTCTAGGGGTTATAATATGAATTCTTATTTTTTCTACTATATTTTGAATTAATATTATACCACTTCATGCAACCTCATACATCCATTTACTCTTCTAGTCCTTTATACTATAGTTGTCTTAAATATTACATCATATACACTACGAATCCCACCAAACACTGTAATTTTTGCTTTTAATATATATATTTTTTAGATTAAGAGAAAAATAGTATTTTATATTTACCCGCATATTTTCCAGTTGTGTTGCTCTTCATTCCTTCCTGAATATCTGAGGTTCTATCTAGCATAATCCTCTTTCTATCTGAAGAATTTCCTATAGCACTATTTGTAGTGCAAGTTTGCTGATGGCTAATCCTCTTTGTACTCATTTTTCTTAAAAAAAAACAAAACAAAACACCCTTATCTTAATTTTTAAAGGATATTTCTTTATATACAAAATTCTGGGTTTATAGTTTTATTCTCTCAGTACTTTAAAGATGTTCTACTTCTTCTGGCCTCCATTGTTTTCAATGAGAAGTCAGTGGTAATTCACATTGTTTTCTTGTATATAATGTGTTATTTTCTCTGGTTGCATTCAAGATAATTCTGTTTGTCTTTGATTTTTACACTTTGACTATGATGTACCTACATGTGGTATATTTTGTATTTACCCTGCTGAGATTCACTGACCTTCTAGAATCAGTAAATTTATGTCTTTCACCAAATTTGGGTAAAATTTGGCCATCATTTCTTCAAAAAAACTTTTTTTCTGTCTCTTTGCTCCATTCTTTACTTCTGGGACTCCAATTACACATATGTTAGACCAATGATGTCATCAGGAATCTGACTTCCTTACACTTTTCTGCTTTGCTATCCTCGCCATATTCTGCTTACACTAAATCCCTTCATGTTTCTAAGATGACTGCCATAGGTATAGGACCCACATGAGGGTGCAGCATCCCGTAGAATAAGAAGGTCTTCCCTTTTTTGTGTCTATTTTTAAGAGCTTAAACAAAACAAAACTTTCCTAGACACTCCTCTGTAGATTTTCACTCACATCTCATTGACCAGGATAATTCCACCACTAAGTTAATCAGGACAAGGGATTGTTATGATTGGCTTAGTCAAATCAGAACCTATCCTTGGGAGAATGTGGAACAAAACCTGGCTCTCTCAGTGTGGAAGAAAGCTATTGGGTTTGGGGAGACAACAGATATTGCCACCTACATTAAATAACTCTTCAAGTTTTTCTATTACCAAAATGTAGGCCATTCATCAGGAGCAGACAGTCTACACGCTCTTCCCTTCAAGGACTTTGAAGCTGCCACCTCCTTATTCATTGGGATTCCTGGCTTTGAGGTTCCTGGTCCTTATTATCCTTCATGAAAATGCATGACTCTTTTCATTATAAGGCCCTTGTCTTTATATAGAAGAGTGTAAGAAAACAAAGGGAGTTAAAAAGTAACTATGGAGAAGTTACAAAGCTTTGGAAAACTTTCACAATGTTTGCTGCCATAGTTTCCATTCCCTTCTTAGATGGTACCTGTCTTAGTCATCTAGTGCTGCCATAACAGAAATACCACAAGTGGATGGTTTTAATGAAGAGAAGTTTATTTCCTCACAGTCAAAGTAGGCTAAAAGTCCAAATTCAGGGCGTCAGCTCCAGGGGAAGTCTTTCTCTCTCTGTCGACCTTCTCATCGGTGTTCCCGCGGACTAGGAGCTTCTCGGCGCAGGGACCCCTGTCCAAAGGACGCACTCTGCTCCTGGCACTGCTTTCTTGATGGTATGAGGTCCCCCTGTCTCACTGCTTACTTCTGTCTTTTATATCTCAAGAGATTGCCTCAGGACACAATCCAGTCTTGTAGATCAGGTCCTGCCTTACTAACACAACTGCCACCCATCCTCCCTCATTTATATCATAGAGGCAGGTTTACAACATACAGGAAAATCACACAGTACCAGGAATCATGGCCTAGCCAAATTGATACACACATTTTTGGGGGACATAATTCAAACCATGACAGTACCTAAATGCCTGCTGGATTATTGCTCTCAGCTTTTCTTCCATTCCTGAAGGTGCCTCTGGCTGAATCCACAGTGTCTTGCCTTTTAGATTCAGGGCAATGCTGACTCCTCTATCTATGAAGGCTTTGCTTAGCTGATGCTTGCAGAGGCCATAGCCTCCTCTCAGGTGGGAAATAGCCTTGGAAGGACGCCTTGAGTGCATCACAGTGATATGCCCCATGCAGCAGCCTCTTTAGGCACCTCCTGCCAGTCCACACTGAGCTTCTCCTGATTCTGTCCTGCTGCAACGGGGAATGTTGCTCTATTCAGACTCCGTTTAGGGTGTAATGCAATGTTCTCTAGAGTCAACACTCTCTCTTTGCTAGTAAAACAATATCTCTGAAAGTTTGTGCCATTTCTTCCACTCCATTCTTAAGAAAAAATCTCACTTCAAAGTCTTTAAAATAGAGTCCCTAAACTCTGACGGACTCTGCTCCTCAAGCACACACATAAAAAGGAGCAAATGACAGTGTGAACAGGCACAATGGTGGCTGTGTTGCTGGTTCTCTCTCTGTCCCTCTCTCATAGAAATAAACAATACAGGGAAGATGGATCAGGAAAGGATAGAGTAGTACAGGTTGAGGGCAATAATTGTCAGGATTTGAGAAGGTAAGTCAAAGATTCAAGAACCCATGTTGATGGGAGCCGGGGAAATGTTCAGAGGTAAGGGTTTGAAGATCTTGGTGGTCAAAAAATCTAATAAAGGTTTGATATCAAGTTGTTGAGTCAAAGGCCATAGAATTTATAGTTCTCGGCAGCTGGGATATGGGAAGTGTTTTGAAAGTTTGGAGTTTTGGCAAAGGACTAAGATAAGGGAGTCTTACAAGTTAAAGTTGCAGTGGTCAATAATATAGAAGGTTAAGTGATAAAGACAAAGGAAATTCTGGTCATGAGTCAAGAGTGGATCAGGCTCAGAGATGTTGGATAATGTGTCTTCTACCTGAAGTATATTTTCTGCTAGGCATGGGAAGTTCTGGGCCTGCAGGTTTGCTCAGGGAGGCATGGTGTATCAGAGAAAGCAACCTAGAATAGAAAGCACAAAGCATGGGATTCAATCCTTGCTCTGCCGCACACCAGCTGGATGTTCTCAGGCAAGTCACTTAATCTCTCAGAGCCTCAGTTTCTTCATTTGAAAAACTTAGATGGCAATGCTTGTCTTCTGTGAGGATGAAATAAGACAATGTGTATAAAATCACTTTGAAACTTTAAAGTGCTGCGTACACATAAGGCAGTATGATGGTTATTACTGGAGGATACTGTGCCATCTGATTAAAATAAGCAAAGGGGGTAGAACAGAGCAATAGGCAATTTTTATGTCAGGCCTCCACAGGAGATGCCATCCCTACAACCCTAAATTACTTTTTTTCCTAGCAATAGGAAGCCAGCTCAGACTTCTCCTAGCAAAATAATGTTGACAGCTACCATCTTGTATATTAGTCAGGACTCTTGGCTTCAAATGACAGAAACCTGAATTCAAACAAGTTTAAGTTAAAAAGGAAGTCTGTGACTCATAGAACAGGGGAGTGCAGGGATGTAGCTAGATTCAGTCATGGGCCAGTTCAATGGCCCAGATGGTTTTGTAATTTCTCTCTCCTCTTAGCTGTTTCTCTCTGCCTGGCCTCATTTGGCCTCACACTGCTGCCTCATCACATCATTCTAGCCAGCAACCTCAGCAGAGGGAGAAATTCTCTCTTCCTTGTCCATATATCAGTCCCATGAAAGACTGGGATTCCCACCCGGCACTGCTCTTCCTCCAAGCGATGGGTGACATGCCTATCTCTGAACAATTCAGTGGTATATTTACCATGAAACCAATGCAGCTAAGTTGTAAAATTTGCCAAAGTGAGATATTTTAATCATATTTCTTTCCACTCTGACTTTCTCTTCATCACATTTTCCCAATGTTGAAAGGCCATAGACATTTGTCTAGGGACAATTAAGTTGAGTATACATTTGGTTTGGCTTTAATGGGACATATCTACATGCTTTGTAATGACTTCAATGTTTGGTTAAGAGCTTGCTAATCATTCTGGTGTAGGAATGGCTCCAGGGATACTCCTAGAGCCCATTGGCCCAACTTACCTGACATCACGACATGAAGATGCAATGTGAATGAATGTGAGCACTGGCACCTGTGGGTGAGTAATAGAGGAAAACACAGTTTGAAACGTACAGAGCCAGAAGCTACTCTGTGGAAATGCTTCCAATCATCAAACAAACAAACAAAAAAAAACCCACTGCCATCATGTAGATTCCGACTCATAGCAACCCTACAGGACAGAGTAGAACTGACCCATAGGGTTTCCAAGGTCATAAATCTTAATGGAAGTAGACTGCCACATCATTCCTTTGTGAAGCAGCCGGTGGGTTTGAACTGCCGACCTTTTGGTTAGCAGCCGAGCACTTAACCACTGTGCTATCAGCGTTTCTTTCGTGAGACGTATAAAATTATGAGTGAAGGAATCCATTCTCATTAACACTTGGTCAAACCAGAAGTTCTCTGCTATTAGGAATATATTTGATAATCCGCATATATAATTATAAATGCACTATACATTTTTTCTTTTTTTGATGGAAATTACATGAAATTGAATTTATTAGAGTTTGTAGCCTGTGCTTGTAGTATTTGTTAGCTTTTTAGAATTTTTAATTTGTTTTAATTTCTCTTCTCTTTGTTTAGCACCTACTGTGTACTGAGTAGGAGCCCTGGTGGCACAGTGGTTAAGCACTCAGCAGTTCAAGCCCACCAGCTGCTCTGTGGGAGAAAGATGTGGCAGTCTGCTTCCGTAAAGGTTTCAGCCTTGGAAACCCTGTGGGGCAGTTCTATCCTGTCCTATAGGGTCGCTGTGAGTTGGAATCAACTTGACAGCAATGATTTTTTTTTTTTTTTTTAGGTGCCGAGTGCTTCTCTGATTACTAGGACTATGCAAGTGGACACAGCAGACACTCATGGAGCTTACACAGGGAACAATTAGATCTTCAACATTAAAACAAGAGGGCTCCAGTTGACTTCATTGCAGACCTTTGGGCAAGCAAAAATTGTAGCCGCTGCTTCATAGTACACTTGGGTGGACTAAAAAAAAAAATTTGCAAGTAGCCCAGTAACCCTCTATTAGAAGACAGATAAAAAAAAAAGAGGTTAACTCTTATTAACAAAACAAAACACCAAAAGCAAGGCTAGAATAATAGCAGAGACTAACTTTCTGTGAATATTTGAAGTTGTATACTGATGATTCTTATATCTAGTTCTTAGAATTTTATTTTAGCTATTTTTATCTTAATGAAGCCGATATAATAATGGCCATGAATTTCATGAACTGTGAAACCTTGTGTTTCTGTACACAGAAGGGATATTCCATGAGGAGAATAGGGAAGTATCATAAAATCCAGGCACTATTATGCTAGGGGAGGTTTTTTTTAAAATTGTTGTCCTTTAAGTGAAAGTTTACAATTCAAGTTGGTCTCTCATACAAAACGTTACACATACATTGTTGTGACCTTTGTTGCTCTCCCTATACTATGACAGCACATTCCTCCTTTCCACCCTGGATTTCCTATGTCCATTCAACCAGCTCCTGACCCTCTCTGCCTTCTCATCTTACCTCTGGACAGGAGCCGCCCATTTAGTCTCATGTATCTACTTGAGCTAAGAAGAACACTCTTCACAAGTATCATTTTATGTCCCATAGTCCAGTCGAATCTTTGTCTGATGAGTTGGCTTCAGGAAAGGTTTCAGTTCTGGGCTAACAGAGATTTTGGGAGCCATGTCTTCCGGGGTCCTTCCCGTCTCATTCAAACCATTACGTCTGGTCTTTTTTAGAATTTGAGTTCTGCACCCCACTTTTCTCCTGCTCTATCAGGGACTTTTTGTTGTGTTCCCTGTCAGGACAGTCATTGGTAGTAGCCGGGCACCATGTAGTTCTTCTAGTATCAGGCTAATGAAGTCTCTGGTATATGTGGCCCTTTCTGTCTCTTGGACTAATACTCTCCTTATGTCTATGGTGTTCTTTACTCTCCTTTACTCCAGGTGGGTTGGGACAAATTGATGCATCTTAGATAGCCACTCGCTACCTTTTAAGACCCCAAACGCCACTCACCAAAGTGGGATGCAGAATATTTTCTTAATAAACTTTGTTATGCCAATTGACCTAGATGTTCCCTGAAAGCATGGTCCCCAGACTCCCGCCCCTGCTATTCTGTCCCTTGAAGTGTTTGTTTGTATTCAGGAAACTTCTTAGCTTTGGTTTAGTCCAGTTGTGCTGACTTCCCCTGTAGTGTGTGCTGTCCTTCCCCTCACCTAAGATAATTCTTGTCTACTATCTAGTTAGTGAATATCCCCTCCCTCCCTCCCCACCTTCGTAACCATCCAAGAATGTTTTCCTCTGTGTTTAAACCTTTTCTTGAGTTCTTATAATAGTGGTCTTATACAATATTTGTCCTTTTGCGACTGACTAAATTCACTCAGCATAATGCCCTCCAGATTCCTCCATGTTATAAAATGTTTCACGGATTCATCGTTGTTCTTTATTGTTGTGTAGTATTCCATTGTGTGGATATACCAGAATTTGTTTATCCATTCGTCCATTGATGGACATCTAGGTTGTTTCCATCCTTTTGCTATCGTGAACAGTGCTGCAATGAACATGGGTGTGCATATATCTATTTATGTAATGACTCTTATTTCTCCAGGATATAGTCCAAGGAGCGGGATAGCTAGATCATACGGTACTTCTTTAAGGAAGTGCCAAATCAATTTCCAAAGTGGTTGTACCATTTTACTTTTCCACCAACAGTGTAAAAGTGTTCCAGTCTCTCCACAACCTCTCCAACATTTATTATTTGGTGTTTTTTTGGATTAAAGCTAGCCTTGTTGGAGTGAGATGGTGTCTCATTGTAGTTTTGATTTGCATGTCTCTAATGGCTAATGGCTTCTTCATGTGTCTGTTAGCTGCCTGAATGTCTTCTTTGGCAAAGTCCTTGTTCATATCCTTTGCTCATTTTTTAATTGGGTTATTTGTTTTTTTGTTGTTGAGGTTTTGCAGTATCTTGTAGATTTTAGAGATTAGATGCTGATCGGATTTATCGTAGCCAAACATTTTTTCCCAGTCTGTAGGTTGTCTTTTGACTCTTTTGGTGAAGTCTTTTGATGAGCGTAAGTGTTTGATTTTTAGGAGCTCCCAGTTATCTAGTTTCTCTTCTGGTGTTTGTGCATTGTTATTTATGGTTTGTATCCTGTTTATGCCGTGTATTAAGGCTCCTAGTGTTGTCCCTATTTTTTCTTCCATGATCTTTATTGTTTTCAATTTTATATTTAGGTCTTTGATCCATTTGGAGTTAGTTTTTGTGCATGGTGTGAGGTATGGGTCTTGTTTCACTTTTTTGGAGATGGATATCCAGTTATGCCAGCACCATTTGTTAAAGAAACTGTCTTTTCTGCAGGAGATTTTTTAAAACAGAGAATCAGGCTAGAATTTGTCTCTCAACTCAAAAACCACAAGTTTATAAATCTCTCTTTATTACCATATACAGCAGCATGGAATAGATCAGAACAGAAAGCTCGAAAGCATAGGGAAGAGAGATGCAATGCCATTTAAATAGAGACAAGCCATCTTCCAGGTAATATGCAACTTCAGCTGGCATTTTACAGAATGTATTTAAAAAGAGTAAATCTTCTTAAATTCTAGCATGTAATGAAGACTTAAAGGATGAACTTTAAAAACCACTGCCGCCAAGAGATTTGTGAATTCTCTGAAATGGTATTAAAATATCTGCTAGAAGGAAGCAGCCATTTCAAATGCAGATGGTGAGAATGGTGAATGCCTTCAGTAAGAGAAAGAATCTGTAAATGAAAAAGAGACATTTCTTTTGACCACTCTTGGCTAAGGGTTTCAGCAAATTCCTACTTAAGTAGGATTAAAGAGTTGGAAGTTATTACCAGACCTATCCTATGCTGTTTATTATTCATTTTATGTACACATGCATGCACATGCACAAACACAGATAGATATGGATCTGGATATAGACATAAATATATAGATACGTAAAACCAGTTGCCGTCGAGACCACCCCATGTGTGTCAAAGTAGAACTGGCTGATTTTTCAGAAGTAGATTGTCAGGTCTTTCTTCTGAGGTGTCTCTGGGTGGACTCAAACCTCCAACCTTTTGGTTAGCAGATGAGTATGTTAGCCATTTTGCACCATCCAGGAACTCCGTCTGGATATATAGATAGATATGTAACCAAAACTCTAAACCCTTTGCTGTCGAATCGATTCTGACTCATGGCGACCCCATGTGTTACAGAGTAGAACTGCTCCATGGGGTTTTCTTGGCTGTAATCTTTATAGAAACAGATTGCCATGCCTTTCTCCCACAGTGCCACTGGGTGGGTTTAAGCTGCCAGCTTTAGGTTAGTAGTCCAGAGCAAACTGTTTGTGCCACCCAGGGACCTACATATAGATATATAGATGTATAGACGCACACTCATTCTGGAAGAGCTAGTGTTTACTTGGTTTTGTAACTTTGTGCAGCAAACTCTTCCCTCCGTCCACACACACATGCATACATACATACATTCATGCCTAAGTAATGAGTAGTAAACTGTATTTTGTTTTTATTCTATTGAGTAATTTTAATCAATTTTATTTCACTTCTTTGTTGTCATTACAAAGTCCCAGGTTCAATACTCCCTCTGATGAACTGAAAAGACCTTGAAATCAGACCTGGTTTAAACCCTGATTCTTCCACTTGCCAGAAATAAGACCTCAGGCAAATTGCTTAGTCTCTAAACCGGTAAAATGAAGAGAATAAAACTGATGTCCAAGGCTTCTGTGAGGATTAAATTATATAAAAAATATGTAAAGCTTCTGTACCGGATATTTGCTGTGCCCACAATGCTAACGGAAACTTCCTGCCCAAAGTTCTCGCTGACAGGGACTACTCAGCAGAGTGGGCCAGGGCTGAGCACTTGATATATATGTTACTGGTTTACAGCTGGCCATTGGCCGACGACATTGCCCAGCATGCAAAGGTCACTCTTGAACGTTTACTTTGAGAAGTTGAGAGACGATCAGAAAGCTTGCAGGAAAAGCTGAAGCTGAAGAAACACAAAGAGAGTTTTTGAAGTAAACAGGGGTCTCTGAGTAAGTCAGTTATGTGGGAGTGGCAACTCTTGAGTTTTGAATAAATAGAGATGTACAGTTAGGGTAAGAATATAGGGCAGGGGAGAGGAAGCAAAAGGAAACTGTATAAGTCACATAAAGAGAAGAGCAGAGACAGTGGTGAAATTCTGTGAAGGTGGAGCACTAGAAGGAAAATAGGTGGGGATCTGCGGCTGAGGCCCCCGAGGATGACCAGGGTATGGGTCCAGGCTCCATGAGGCCAGGTCCTGCTGTGGTCCCTGCTTTTGGAGTCCTCTAAGTCTCTGTCTCTTTCCTAACTTCTGCCTCCCCTACATAGCAAAAACCCACCTGAGCTTGCCTAAGTCTGCTCCTTCCAATTCTAAGAGAACAATTAAATCAGTGCCTTGTCATGGCATGGCATAAAGTTGGTCCTCAACAATGTTAGCTTTCATTCTCCTCCATCAGCTGATAACTGGGTCAAGATTCTGGTACACAAAATCAATACCATTTACAATAGCCCCCAAGAAGATAAAATACTTAAGAATAAATCTAACCAGAGACGTAAAAGACAATGAAAACTACAAGACACTACTGCAAGAAACAAAAAGAGACCTGCATAAGTGGAAAAATATACCTTGCTCATGGATAAGAAGACTCAACATTGTGAAAATGTCAATTCTACCCAAAGCAATCTACAGATACAATGCAATCCCAATCCAAATTCCCCTGGCATTTTTTAATGAGATGGAGAAACAAATCACCAACTTCATATGGAAAGGGAAAAGGCCCTGGATAAGTAAAGCATTACTGAAGAAGAAGAACAAAGTGGGAGGCCTCACACTACCTGATTTTAGAACCCATTATACCGCCACGGTGGCCAAAACAGCCTGGTACTGGTACAACAGATACATAGACCGATGGAACAGAATTGAGAATTCACACATAAATTCATCCACCTATGAGCAGCTGATATTTGACAAAGGCCCAAAGTGTGGGGAAAAGACAGACAGTCTCTTTAACAAATGCTGCTGGCATAACTGGATATCCATCTGCAAAAAACTGAAACAAGACCCATACCTCACACCATGCACAAAAACAAACTCACAAAATGGATCAAAGACCTAAATATAAAATCAAAAAGAATAAAGATCATTGAAGAAAAAATAGAGACAAAGCCAGGAGGCCTAATCCATGGCATAAACAGAATACAAACCGTAAGTAACGATGCACAAGCACCAGAAGAGAAACTGGATAACTGGGGGCTCCTAAAAAATCAAACACTCATGCTCATCAAAAGACTTCACGAAAAGAGTCAAAAGACAACCTACAGACTGGGAAAAAAAATCTGGCTATGACAAATCCAATCAGCGTCTAATCTCTAAAATCTACAAGATACTGCAATACCTCAACAATAAAAACACAAATAACCCAATTAAAAAATGGACAAAGGATATGAACAGGTACTTTGCCGGGAGAAGACATTCAGCGGCTAACAGACACATTAAGAAATGTTCATGATCATTAGCCATTAGAGGAATGCAAATCAAAACTACATTGAGATACCATTTCACTCCAACAAGGCTAGCATTAATCCAAAAAACACCAAATAATAAATGTTGGAGAGGTTGTGGAGAGACTGGAACACTTCTACACTGTTGGGAATGTAAAATGGAACAACCACTTTGGAAACTGATTTGGTGATTCCTTAAAAAGCTAGAAATAGAAGTATCATATGATCCAGCAATCCCGCTTCTTGGAATATATCCGAGAGAAATAAGAGCCATTACACGAATAGATATATGCACACCCATGTTCATTGCAGCACTGTTCATGATAGCAAAAGGATGAAAACAACCTAGGTGCCCCTCAACGGATGAATGGATAAACAAATTATGTTATAACCACACAATGGAATACTACACAACGATAAAAAACAGCGATGAAGCCGTGAAACATCTTTTAACATGGAGGAATCTGGAAGGCACTATGCTGAGTGAATTTAGTCAGTCACAAAAGGACAAATACTGTATAAGACCACTATTATAAGAACTCAAGAAAAGGTTTAAACACAGAAGAAAACATTCTTTGATGGTTACGAAGGTGGGGAGGGAGGGAGGGAGGGGTTATTCATTAACTAGATAGTAGACAAGAATTCTTAGGCGAAGGGAAGGACAGCACACAATACAGGGGAAGTCAGCACAACTGGACTAAACCAAAGCTAAGAAGTTTCCTGAATACAA
>NW_004444046.1:5445514-5477399 GCF_000243295.1 Trichechus manatus latirostris | reverse complement strand
CACACAATACAGGGGAAGTCAGCACAACTGGACTAAACCAAAGCTAAGAAGTTTCCTGAATACAATCAAACACTTTGAGGGACAGAGTAGCAGAGTCAGGAGTCTGGGGACCATGCTTTCAGGGAACATCTAGGTCAACTGGCATAATAAAGTTTATTAAGAAAACGTTCTGCATCCTACTTTGGTGAGTGGTGTCTGGGGTCTTAAAAAGTAGCAAGCGGCCATCTAAGATGCATCAATTGGTCCCAACCACCTGCAGTAAAGGAGAATGAAGAACACCAAAGATGAAAGGAAAGTATTAACCCAAGAGACAGAAAGGGTCACATAGACCAGAGACTTCAATAGCCTGAGACCAGAAGAACTGGATGGTGCCCGGCTACCAACAATGACTGCCCTGACAGGGAATGCAACAGAGAGTCCCTGATGGAGTGGGGGAGGGGGGGTCGTGCAGGACTCAAATTCTAGTAAAAAGACCAGACTTAATGGAGGCTGAGACTGGAGGAAGCCCAGAAAGCATGGTCTCCTGACTCTCTGTCAACCCAGAACTAAAACAATTTCCAAGGCCAACTCTTCAGACAAACATTGGACTGGACTGTGGGACATAAAATGATACTCATGAAGAGTGTGCTTCTTAGCTCAAGTAGATACTGAGTCTAAATGGGCAGCTTCTATCCGGAGGTGAGATGAGAAGGCAGAGAGGGTTAGGAGCTGGTTGAAAGGACACCGGAAATCAGGGATGGAAAGGAGTGTGCCTTCACAGTATAGGGAGAGTATACATAACAATGTATGCATAAATTTTTGTATGAGAGACTAACTTGAATTGTAGATTTTAACTTAAACTACAGCAATAAAAAAGAAAAAGAAAAAAAAAAAAGATTCTGGTGCCCAGAGATACCAGACTAATTATGCAATGGCCCTTCCAGAATGGTTGGTGCTTTAACCGCTTTGACTCCTATATGGTTTTAATGAGTTAAGACACTATCAGAATTCACCTGTTTTTTAGGAACAGAGCCTTCAGACTATATAAACCTTGATATAAGTATCAGGGGCATTTACACATTAAAAAAACCCTTCATTTTTCTGTTTATGAACTGGGAAGAGGAGTAGTAGCTTTCCTTCACTTTAGTCTGCAGTAGCAAATGTGAGAGAGGAAAAAAGACAGACCTAATGAGAGAATGCTGACTGTTGCTAAGAAAGCTTTATTGGCAAAAAGAGTAAAAGCAAGACTCAAAGAGCTTCTAATGGGGCAAATATCTTAGGGAAAATTTATAATTCCTGAGAGATTTGTTTTCAGGCCATTTCTTTTTTGATTAAAGCACTTAATCACTTATTTTAGAGATGGTTGTCATAATTACAAAAATTTTTATCACTTAAAGCTAATTTTAGAGTGTCACTGATTGAGTTCTAAGTGTAGAAGAAACCTTAATTTTTTAATTTAAACAAGCATCAGAGTCTGTATCACTTATACCTTATCACTTATACCTGAGTACCATGGTTCTGCATATCTATAGTCAAGACAAGAGTACCATTACAGCTCTCCCTGGTGCTGTAATAGCACTGGAAATGGAAGGATGGCACCTACGCTTACTGTTTACATAGTTATGGTCTCTGGTACAATGGCCAGCTCATCCTGACTTTCCCAGCACCGGGATGGTTGATTTTATTATTATAGCTGAGATGGTTAGATTGGGTTTAGGATAGTCTCTGAGGGCTAGAGTGATCTTGCAAGATCCTTTCTGGGCACAGCTTATTTTCATATCTGGGAATTTTCCTGGACAGCTGGTTAGTTTAGACTTGATGGGTCTCTAATCAGCTTGGCAGTGTTCCAAGAAAGAGCAGCTTGGTAGAATCCATTTGGAACTCCTTGGGAGTGAAAGTAAAACCAACCTGTTTTTCCTCCATTTCAGAGTTTCCTTATTCTTTGTTGTCTGTTTGTTGTGTTTATTATTTGTCGTGTTGGCCCGTATCCCAAGCCCAATACTTCTAACTTCTTTTAGGTCTCCATATGGTTTATATATACAATATGCTGTCATCAGTAACATCTGTCATTTTATAGCAATTCTGAACTGGCATGAAGATAGCAGGGGTCAGGCATGGAGGATGGGTGGTAGTAGCGCATGTGCAGTTTGAAAGAGAAAGTGGAGGTTTCTTACATGCTCCCCAGGGAAAAGGCACTGTTCTCTCTATTCTGTTCTCTCTGTTGGAGGAAATCTTCCAAACCACCTCGGCCTTGAGAGGTTTGGGTCAGGCACAATAAGTGGACCAACTTGGATTGTGAAGTGTCCCTCTGTCCCTGAAGTTCTTGGCACATGGACCAGCTGGCTATGTGATCAATTGACCTGCATCCAATTATCTGTATCATAGAATTGTAAGGTAACAGTTGGCTATGGGTCGCTGCAAATTAAGTGCAATGTGGATGACTAGGGAAGAGGCATCGAAGGTGAATAAATCCCTGGGAAATAAGATAGCCAGAATGGGGTAATTTAGGAGGCAGGGCCAAGATGGCGGAGTAGTCAGATGCTTCCTGTGGTCCCTCTTACAACAAAGACCAGAAAAAAAGAAGTGAATTGATTATATATAACAATCTAGGAGCCCTGAACATCAAAGGCAAAGTTGAGGAATCAGACTGAGTGGCAGGGAGAGGGAGAAACGGTTAGGAAGCAGCGAGGAGTTGCCAGATCTGACCCGGCAGTAGCCGGCACACTTCAGGCCAGATCAGCTGGCATGTACGGTGAGGCAAGCAATGGTGCTTGGGAGGCATTTTCCACTTCTGGAGAGACCATGTGGCAGAGTCTACTCGAGCTTCCAGAACCAGCAAAGTGATACTCGATTGGCAAAAGATAAGCACATGCATTTGACCTACCATGAGGATCAAAAAACACCCCCTTTGGGAAAAATCTCTCTCCCATTTACCTGCCCCCTCACCCCACTCTCCACCGGGTCCCAGGCAGGCTTCAGCGATTACTGAATCCCCTAGGCCAAAAGTGGGACTCGTCATGTGCTCTGAGCCATTCTCCCAGCCTTGGAGAGGGAACAAATTAACAAACAGGAAAAAATAATCTGCCAGCTCCCCCAAGCCAGAAACTCAGGGTAGGCACAGCTTCTTTGCCTAGGCACAGGCATAAGGGTTCCACAGACTCTGAATGCCTTTCACCCCTGCATAGACCTGTGTGGGCCCATTTCAACAGTGTAGGCCCTCATTAGCACAGTACAACAAGGTATATACATGAAGCCTAACTTCAACTGTATCCGCTATATGGTAAAGAGGTAGGTTCATGACATTTGACACTACTCTACCAATTAAGCAGGGTCCTCACCTACTCACATCAGGGGCCTGAAGGCTGGTGGCTCCACCCACACCACCTAGCTACCTGCGACAGGGGTCCAAGAATAAGTGGTGCCTCCCAGTCCTTACAGCCACAGCATTGGGTGCTCATAGTCTGGCTACAAAACCCACCCACCTAAGCACTCTAGGGAACAGGGACATGCTTTCTTCCCAGACACTCAAGAGCAGCTGTCAGCCCCATGCCTTTCTCAGCATGTGACCCCCGACTGCAGCCAGATACCTATGCCTACACCAATCACTCCTGCCTGTCTAGGACTGTAGGTGAGAGCCTGCACCACACACTTTGTGACTGACTACTTCGGCACCTAAGCTGAATCCATACAAGAAAAGTAAACAGACTCCTGGGCTCACATACCAAGGAACAGATCTAACCACCGGGTGACAGGATGTTAGAGCTTCAAATGCACCAATAATCAAACTAGCTTACACAAGCAGCCTATTTGGGCATATCAAAACAAATCAAGAAGCTAGGACATAGTAAGCAAACATAAAATAAATAAATATAATAAATTACTGATGGCTCAGAGACAACAGTCAATATCAAAGCACATAAAGAGGCAGACCATGATGGCTTGAGTAAGCTCCCAAACAAAGAATCAAGAAATTTTCCAGAGGGAGACAACTTCTTGGAATTACCAGAGGTAGAATACAAAAGATTAATACACAGAACTCTTCAAGAATCAGGAAAGAGATCAGACAAAATGCAGAACAACTCAAGGAACACCCAGACAAAACAATAGAGGAACTTAAGAATATTAGAGAAGAGCATAATGACAAATCTAACAGGCTGCAAGAATCCATAGAGACAGCAAACAGAAATCCAGAAGATTAACAATAAAATTTAAGAATTAGACGACTCAACAGAAAGTCATTGGAGCGGAATTGAGGCAATGGAAGTCAAAATTAGTGAGACTGAAGATAAAGCACTTGACACCAATTTATTTGAGGAAAAATCAGATAAAAGAATTTTAAAAAGTGAAGAAATGCTAAGAATTATGTGGGACTCTATCAAAAGGAATAACCTACGACTGATTGGAGTACCAGAACAGGGGGGATAACAGAAAATACAGAGATAATTGTTGAAGATTTTTTGGCAGAAAACTTCCCTGATATCATGAAAGATGAGAAGATATCTATCCAAGATGCTCATCAAACCCCACATAAGGTAGATCCCAACAGAATGGGGTAATTTAACCTAGTGAAGGAAAGACTGAAAGGCAATGATCAGTGACCATGCAGGTAAGGATTATTGTATGTAAAATGGTGTCCTTCACTGAAAGAAAACAAAATTTAAAAATTGTGTGTAATCCAAATATGTCAGATTTAGGTGGGGTGTGCTGACATCAACATGGAATAATTCTATCACATGGAATGTGGCAACATGGGGACACACTATGTCCAAGATTCACAAAGGATTACTTGAGGTGGAGCCTGATAATTCTCCACATGATCAGTTTATAAACTACAGGAAAGACCTTGGCTGAATGTTCCACACAGGTGTCCCTCAAGCTAATCCAAGGTAACTCTAATTTTTTGCATGAGTACAAGGAGGTTGCTTAGTGATTTTGTGTGTGTGCTGATGGCTAAGAGGCTGATAGGTGAAATAAGGTTACAGACATAATGGCTACACTTACTAGCACTACAGCTAGTTTGTAAAGATGAAGAAGGAAATTCAGTTGACAGCCTTTAATACACCATTTTGTCAAATGAGTAGAGTTATTGGTCACTATGAGTCAGAGCTGACTCAACAGCAATGAGTTTTTTGTAAGGAGAGACAACCATATTGCGTTTTTAACTAACAAATACCGGGAGAGTTATAAGGGCTTTTAAAAGAAGACATGGGATTTTTGCAGGTGGAGAAAGGTAGATAAATCTTGAGAGAAGAAAAATAACAGAACGCTTAGCATACTCTATTTTGGCAAAACAAGGATGCTAGCTTCTGGCTGTCTTGTTTGTGTAAACGGAAGTGATTTTTAAGGGTTCAACCTAGGCATTATGCCCCTTAACACTGAAAGAAGGGGTGGTATGATCAGTAAAAAAAAAAAAAAAAAAAAAATGTTATAATCAGTGATTCAAGCAAATACTCAGAATTCTAAAATACTGAGTTCAGCTCTTTGGGTTTAAGGGATATGTCTTGTGCTATATGCATATGTAGTTACATGCATATAAAAGAAAACCCACCAAACCCACTGCCATCAAGTTGATTCTGACTCATAGCCACCCTATAGGACAGAGTAAAACTGCCCCATAGAGTTTCCAAGGCTGTGAATCTTTATGGAAGCAGACTGCCACATCTTTCTCCTGCTATGTACATATATAACCGGGAACCCTGTACATACTGAGTCCACGAGGGGTAGGTGTGGGTGTTGATATGAACTTGGAGAAAGTTGTGGAGGTTCAGAAATGGCTTCCTTATTCCATCCATCTCACCCCCAAATCCATGGGCATGGGAACTTAACCATAGACTCTTGGGGGCTAGCTTTTGGTTAAGCCTTCAATCAACAGATATCATCCTTCCTGAATCATCTTTCTTGTACCATTCTGCTTTCAAAACAGAAAAACACACAGCCTCTTGGCTCTCTTAACCCCTTTCACTACCTGTTCCCTACCCCTAAGGTCCTGCCTCCATCTCTTGTCCAGTCTCCAATATAACACATCAGTCACCCTCTTCCATGTGGGGGCTATGCAGTGGAGGCATGCTTCCTCGAATCCTGACCTGGGAGAGTAACTACAAACACAATTCCTGCTGGTATAGCTATAAACCACATTGTGCTAAGAAAGTGTCTGCTTCTCGCCTAACTTTGAGGTACAGTACAAAAGCCTTCCTTCTATCCCTTAGCCTCAGGAGGCACCAGGCTCCAAAAAAGGAAGGAGTGAGAAGAAGAAGAAAAATATCATCTTTAGTGCTCTTATCCCAGAGAAAAGTGGTTGGTGAGACTTGATTCAGTTAGCAAAGTTTTGGACAAGGGAAGAAGGAAGGAGGGCAAGAGAGAAAGGAAGGAAGGGAAATGAAGGAAGGGAGAAGAAAGAAAAGGAAAAGCACTCAAAGTTTAACCCTTTAGTGCTTTGCCTGTGAAATGAGTCTATGTCACACAGACTGTATAACAGGTGACAGGAGTTACATAAACCATGGTCTCAGGACATTTGCCCCTGTTGTTCCTTATCCTCAAAACAGTCTTTCACCAGATTATGTGTGTGGCTTGCTCTCTTGCTTCCTTCAGTCTCTGCTCAACTGTCACCTTTCTCCATGAGGCCTTTCCTGACTATGCTCTGATCCTTTATCCTGCTTCGTTCTTCATACATAGCTCTTAGCACCACCTGATGCATTATGTCGTTATTTGTTTGTCCGTTTTCCCCACTCTAAAATGCAAGCTCTGTGTGAGCAGGGACATAACAGTTTTGTTCAGTGCTGTCCCCAGAACAGTTCCTGGCAACATAGCAAAAGCTCCATACAGGTCTGTAGGATGAAAATTGGGGCTAAGTTTTTTCCATGGAGCTTTACTGATGTCTCTAGGATTCACTCCACTGATTCAAAGCAAATAGAATGGATATGAGGTATTAGGATATGACCTATGGTCTTCAGCTAAAAGATTAAGCACCAACCTAGCCAGGCATCCCTTGATTTGGAGACCATCATATGCTTTCTGGCACATAGGTTTCCTTCATATTGTAATAAATGAGAAGAACCCCTAATATCTGGGAGTGTGAATGACCAAGGGCTATGGCCTTTCAGAAATTGAGACTTTGGATGGTGTTATGGATTGAATTGTGTCCCCTAAAAATATCTGTCAACTTGGCTAGATCATAATTCCCAGTTTTGTAATGATTGTCTACCATTTTGTCATCTGATGTGATTTCCCTGTGTTGTAAATTCTATCATTATGATGTTCATGAGATGGACTGGCAGCAGTTACATTGATGAGATATACAAGATTAGATAGTGTCTTAAGCAAATCTCTTTTGAGATATAAAAGAGAGAAGCAAGAAGAGAGACAGGGGGAACCTCATTCAACCAAGAAAGCTGTGCTGGGAGCAGAGCACACCCTTTGGACCCGGGGTGCCTGCTTGAAGAAGCTCATAGTCTGGGGGAAGATTGACAAGAACCTTTCTCCATTGCCAACAGGGAAAGCCTTCCCCTGGAGCTGATGCCCTGAATTTGGACTTGTAGTCTACTAGACTGTGAGAGAATACATTTCTCTTTGTTAAAGTCATCCACTTGTGGAATTTCTGTTATAGCAGCACTAGATGACTAAGACAGATGGGTAGAGGTTCCTGGAGAATTCTAGTTATATGCATATAGCACAGGACAACTGGGAACAGTAGTTGGGTTGTAACCCTTACCACTGACTCCCAACAGGTACGTGGATGTCCTGATTTGATTGTCTGCAACTCATTTCGTGACTCTGCAATAATTTAAGCAAAAAATATATATATCTGCTTGCAAAGAGATTTGAGATCCTGAAATAAGGGACAGATTATCCAAGTTAAGCCAACAAGAATAGGGAGACAGGAAAGTCAATTAATTGAATGGTTGGGGATTCTCACTTGGGGTTTGAATTCATCCATAAAACGAATTGCTTGTTCCATCTATTGTAATTCTCCCCTGAGCGCCAGAGAGAACTTGCATTTTATCCAAAGTAAATATTCCAGTTGATGACATCTAAGCAGACCACTTTAATGGATTTCTCCCACGCTGGGTTTTAAAACTTGGTAGTGTTAGTGGAGGTTGGGAAGTTGTATTTTCAAAGTGAGCTGTAGCTCTTCTCTTAAATTGATTTTACTTTAATGGATCTATACCTCCAACCCAATCAGTTGTGTTAGGCTAAAAAACAATTTTTCTTGGAAATATTCCCCCCACCCCTACTACCTGCAATAGAAAATCTGGCCTTTTTCTAGCTGTTTGTATCATTTTCTTGTTTTATTCGCATAGTTACATATTCACCTCTCCCCTCTCAGTAGCCTGAAAGATTTTCATGTCTTTCCTTAAACCTGATGGACATCTGAGGGAAACTTGACAGCTCTGATGGGCTTCCTCTCAGAGCAGTCATGTCCAAGACACAGAGGTCACCTAAATCAAAGACAAATTGAATAACTGGCAAAGAAGGTCAATGGCTTTGGCAATGGCTTCATTTTTTATTATTATTTTAGATAATTTACTCTTTCCATAGAACCAAGGAGAACAAGTCACATTTTTATGCAAATCCAGAGCATCTTCTTTGTGCAAAGCCAGGTGACCACAGGACTGAAAAGTTTCTGTCATTGTTTCTGTCTGAAGTTTGAGTTAGGGCCCTTCCCTGAGTACCGGCACTGCGCCCAGGACTCTGCTATACAGTAGAGATGGGCACTCAGAGGAAGAAAAGATGAAGAATGACCCTTCGGTCTTCCTGAATGGCTTCTGTACAGGGGGCTGCTCATAAGGGTCCCAAAAAACCTGCTCCTTACTCAACCTTGCCCCCTCCAGTCTGCTCTCCACACAGCAGCCCGAGTAGCCCTCCAAAAGCAATCATTATGCCCTTTGAAGCCCTTCAGCATCTTCCTATGTGCGTGTTGGAATAAAGTTCAATACTTTTAATACTGTGAGTTATCATCTGCCTACCTCCCCAGCTCCATCTTTCACCTCTCACTTAGCGCTCTAGCCATGGGCAACATTTTACCTTCCTCAAACACATCTTCCCCTTGCTTTTAACGTCTCCCATTTTTATCTTTGTGCCTTTGCATATGCTGTTTGCATATGCCTCACATTCCCTACTTACTCCCTTCCTTGCCCCTCATCACCTGCAAAACCTCTATTCATCCTTCAGATACCCTTACCTGGTTAGGTCCTCTTCTATACGCTTATGCTCAAGAGTCTTCAACTCAAATATATTAGGGTGCAGGACAGGCAAATCCGATGGGTGAAGCTAGCCTGATGTGAGACTATTAAGAGTGGTGAGGAGTGTGTCGAATTGGAGAGTACATGGTCCTCCAAATGGACAGTGACTTCTCAGCTCCAGACAAGTGTCACCATTTGGGAATGAGGTCCACTTTTGCCATCATCTCTGATTTTCAAAGAAAAGTTAGCTATCCAGATTTTTAATGGGAAATGCCCTGATGTTTAAAATGCTGGGTGGGCCCAAATGTGGCCCGTGTACCATCAGATGAGGCTCCTGTTTAGCTGTCTTCTCTGCTGGGTTACATGTGCTGTGAAGGCGGGGCAGGAGTCTCAGGGGTAGGACAGTATTTCCAGTGTCTAGTATAGAGTCTAGCACATATTAGGTGCTCAAAAGATACAGGTTGAATGAACAAATATCTAAACTGGAACGTCAAACCTGCACTATTTTCAAGCTGCTGCCTCTCAAATCACCAGGATCCTATTGCCGAGATCTATTCTGTGAGGTCTGTCTGGAATGAGGCGAGAGGAACTGATACCACCACCACTTTTCCTCCCCAATTCTTTGTTTTTATTTTCAGGAACTGATGTTTATCCAGATGTGGCATCCAGCTTGGGTGAAACCATGAGCGTTCAGGGGATTGTATCTTCTTCCCTAACCAGTTAATATTTTCCAAGAATCAATTGCCAAGGACAGAGGTAGGTGATTTCATAGACAGGAGCGTGAAACTTGGAAGGTGGGCTGTTGGTAGGCAGGAGAGGGAACTCTTGGTTCTCCTGAGCTTTCCTCTCTGAGATCTGGGCTTCAAGGAGTCTCCATATGCAGGAAGGCATGTTGCCTGAGTAGGAAGGGGAAGATGTCCTCTTGTATGGATGGACAGGCTGGAGTCTAACTGAGGACGATGCCCTGTAGGGAATCCCACACTGTAGATGAGAAAACTATCTTTTGTTGACCAAATTATTTAGTTGTAAGCTACTCTACTTATTTATTTTTATTCCAAGACCTTTAGCACAGTCTTACTTAAACACCCCAGCTTGGTATGGAAGGGGAGACACTGGAGTACAAGAAATAGGTGCAAAGCAGCACCCCTCAGAGGCCACTCAGTGGCAGCAGATGGAAAAGTGCACCTAAAATGTGGTCCTAGAGTGTTTGTTTGAAATGCAGATGCCCAGGCTCCTACCCTCCCTCAAACCGCCCTTCCTCTGGGAGTAAGGCCTAAGCATTTGCATTTTGAAGAAGTGCTCACTATAGTTTGAGAAACACTGTCTAAGGAGAAAGGTAAGGGGAAGTAAATTTCCTTCTTTCTTGGCTACCTTGCAAGATTGAAATTTGCTTTTGTTAAGAAACACAGCAGTTTGCTTTCTGGGCAGAAGGAGTGTTTATTTCTTGGTTCTGTGTCCTTTGTATGATCTAATAGAGGTGCATCTGGCTAAATGGTCTTAATGACTTGGACTTTTGCCCACAGCCTCCACTTCACTCCGTTGCTCACTTGCCCTTCTATGTGCACTGAGACTGGTGGGCTTATTTTCGTCAGTAAAGACATGGAGCAATACCCTTGAAGGGGGGCATTTCACAGTCATCCCCTTTGCCTGTTTTCCCAGTAGCTGACAGCAGGAACGGACTGTTCCAATGCATAAAAAGAGATATGTAGTGACACTCAGCAGGGAAGCAGGTCTTTTCTAAATAAGCATCCTCGTTGTTTTCCTGCTCTGTGGTTGTGTTTACAGCGTGGGAGGCTGACCAGCTCAAATGACTCAGAAACAGAAAGAAAAATCGAGAAGCTGGGAGCTGGGGAGTTGGCTCAGTCACTGACTCACTGCATCGCCTGTGGTGAAGTCATCGTTCTAGACTGCTTTGTTTACAAAGCTGCAAAATGTGATGCGTCTGCTGTTTGGGAGTAGAGGTAAGGAAGTAGTTGATTGATGTATGAAGTTGTGGGAAAACTACTATCCCTGAATTAGGAGACCAGTCTTTCAGTCCTGGTTTTGCCACTAGCTTAACTGTGTGGCCCTGAATAAGTCACAGGACCTTGGGAAAGTCACCTGACCTCACTGACCCTCATTTCCTCACTGTAAATTGAGGGATGGGTTGGGTGATCTCTAAGGCCCTCTTAACTGCTCTAGCAGTGTCCATGCGTTGGTTGAGAGGGGAACCACCTTTGCTCAGGAGCACCATTTATTGCTCTCACTTCCTTCAGGGTGGTTTGGTTTCTGAGAAGATATCAGGGTAGAACAGGCTGGAATAACACCTCTCACATGCCTTCAGGAAACCCTGGTGGTGTAGTGGTTAAGGGCTACGGCTGCTAACCAAAAGATGGGCAGTTCAAATCCACCAGGTGCTCCTTGGAAACCCTATGGAGCAGCTCTACTCTGTCCTATAGGGTCACTATGAGTCGGAATCAACTCAACGGCAACGGGTTTGGGTTTTTTTTTTGGTTTATATGCCTTCATGTGTAATTTAAAATTAAAACAGTATGCAACTATAAAACAAGTGTTGAGACATGCAATAAAGTTCTCATTTTTCCTTCACTGACTGTTTTGACTTTTTTTCCTTAGGAATAGCATCCAAATTCTTTAAAAAAAAATTATTTTTGGTGCCCCTGATTTGCAGGAGGCCTGATTGTGTATTTATTCTGCCTCCTGGTTAACCCAGCGCTAGATGGACTGTCTGACAGTCTCTGCAGGGGTTCTGCTGGTGATTGAGAGGCTACCACAAAGAGGAAAGGACTCTTTGCTCAGAGAAAAGGAACTGGGGTGTGAGGTGTGGAGAAGAAAGGAATCCTGAGGTAAAAAAGGTATGAAGACAAACACTCAATGATAAACTGACCCTGATTGTTCCACCTCAGGTTCAGACTGTTTCGTCCTTGTTTTGATTCAAACAACAGAGAAGGGAGTGGTGTCTGCCTCATGGATTCTCTTACCCCTGCCCCAAACCCAAGCTGGCTGGTTAAAAAGATCATCTGTGTCATTAGAAAAACTCTGAGATCAGTAATGCGTTTGTCCTCACTAAAATCAAAACCAAACCAGTTGCCATTGAGCCAATTCCAACTAATGGTGACCCCATGTGTTTCAGAGTAGTACTGTGCTCCATAGGGTTTTCAGTGGCTGTGATCTTTCAGAAGCCAATCACCAGGACTTTCTTCCTAGGTGCCTCTGGAGGAATTTGAACCACCAAGCTTTTGGTTAGTAGCCAAGAATTTGCATCACCCAGGGATTCCTTTGTCCTCATTACCAGCCCTTTAACAAGGCCCTTCAGGATACTAGGCTGTCAAATGGCGAAAAGCACACAGGAAGGAACGCTCTGTTAATTCACGTGAGGCCCATACTTCCAGTATGGGGCCTCAGAGTTCCTTTCCTCTTCCCATTGTCTTATCTTTCTCTTGCCTTGGAAGTTCTGCCACCACCTGACCACAGCTCCTTTGTCTTCTGGGATGAAAGGTTTATTCTTCCTTCTGAAGCAAAAAAAAAAAAAACAAAAAAAAAAAAACCAGAAACTCAGTCATTTGCCAAGATCCAGACTTGTGAGAAACAGCCAAGTGCCCTCGCTGTCCCTTTGTTACATTCCTAGTTTCTGCTGTGGGACCCAACGGACAAAGGGTAGATGATCTCTCCTTACTGGCTGACACGCAAAGTATTGATTATCTGTGAAGTCTGGGGTGTTTGCCAGGGCTAGGGAATGTGATAGAGGTCATGGAGGACCTTTATTGTTTAGGTGCTTGGATAATATTTGTCATGGATTGAATTGTGTCCCCCAAAAATATCCGTCAACTTGGCTGGGTCATGATTCCCAGTATTGTATGATTGTGTACCATTTTGTAATCTGATGTGATTTCCTTATGTGTTGTAAACTCTGTCACTATGATGTAATAAGATGGATGCTCGGCAGTTATACTGATAAGGTGTACAAGATTAGGTAGTGTCTTAAGCCAACCTTTTTTGCGATATAAAAGAGAGAAGCAAGCAGAGACACACGGAGACCTCACACCACCAAGAAAGCAGTGCCGGGAGGAGAGCACATCCTTTGGACCTGAGATTCCTGCACTGAGATATTCCCAGACCAAGGGAGGACTGATGCATCATGAGAACCTTCCTCCAGAGCCAACAGAGAGAGAAAGCCTTTTCCTAGAGCTGATACCCTGAATATGGACTTGTACCCTACTGGACTGTGAGAGAATAAACTTCTCTTTGTTAAAGCCATCCACTTGTGGTGTTTCTGTTTTAGCAGCACTAGATGACTAAGACAATATCTTACGGCGGGGAGGATCAGGGACAGATTACCCAATAAGCAAAGTATGCACAGGCTTACTTGTGTTTACTGGCTAATCTGTAGTGCACAATTTCACCTGTTTTTCATCCATGTGAAATTGTATACTGTGGATTAGTAAATAAACACAATTAAGCCCATGCGTACCTTGCTAACTGTAAGCCCATGCGTAACTTGCTTACTGGTTAATCCACCTCTGGAGTGGGGGCACACTGAATAGTTTTAAATGGGGGGAGTGGGAGATCAGGTTTGTATTTAGAAAGATCACTCAGTGATGAGAATAGATTACAGAGAAGCAAAGTGGTCCTGGGGAAATATAACAATGCCTACAATGGGATAGTGTGAGTCAGAATGGAGAGAAGTGGACAGATTCCTGAGATTTGAGAAGTACAGTTGACTGGTCTTGGGGATTTATTGAATGTTGGGGGTTGGGAATAAGAAAGAAGGAGGAGTCAATGTTTTTGGTCTGGACTAATGAATTGATACTGAAACCATTCACTGAAATTGGAAGTATAGGTGGAGGGGTTCTAACTGATTTTTTGCAGGGGTCATTGAAATGAAAAGTATAATTTTGGATATATTGATTCAGAGCTATTTATGGAACATTCAAATGCAAATGTTTATTAGACAGTTGCATACACTCGTCTGGAATTCAGGAGCGAGACTAGAGCTGGAGAAAACCATGGGCATAGTTGAGACTGTCCAGAGGGGGGTCCAGAGTGAGGAAAACACATCCTATGTTTAAGGGGTATATCCTAGGTCCATATCCCATGTTTAAGGCGTATATCCAAGAAGGGGGCCCTGCAAGAGGGGCTGAGAAGGAGGGGTCAGAGAAGGAGGAAGAGAATCAGGGGATTTTAAAGGAGGAGGGTAAGAGAGATAAAGGTGAAGTGTCCATTGGATTTAGCAATAGGGGGGGTTGTTTGTGAGTTTGTTAAGGGCAATTTTGAAGGTGTGGTGGGGGCTGAAACCAGCGTGCAGAATGAATGGGAGGAGAGAAGGGATGATTATTTCAAAAAGCTTGGCTGCGAAGAAAAGAGAGGGGTGGCTGGAGGAAGCCTGTAGAATCAAGGGAGGTTAATCAAGTAATTATTTTTTTGGTTTCATTCTATTTTGTATTTAAGATGAGAGATCTGCATAGTGATGTAATAGAAAAGAAAAGAAAGAAAAACAGCTATCATATATGTGCAACAGCATGGATGAATCTTAAAAGCATCATAGTAAATGAAAGAAGCCAGACATGAAAGACTTCATACTGTCTGATTCTATTTCTATAAAGTTTTAGAAAAGGCAAACTACAGTGACAGAAAGCAGATCAGTATTTTCCAGGGCCTGGGGGTGGGGGGTAGGGACTGACTGCACTGGGCGTGAGGGAGCTATTCCCACCCAATGAACGCATTGCTGTCAAGTCGATTCCAACTCATAGCCACCCTATGGGACAGAGTAGAACTGCCCCATAGGGTTTGCAAGGAGCAAGCTGGTGGATTTGAACTGAAGACTTTTTGGTTAGCAGCCGAGCTCTTAAACACTGCATCACCAGGGCTCCAAGGGAGCTCTTCAGGGTAATGGAAGTGTTCAATGCAGGCAGTCCTCACTTTGCATAGTTTCAATATGCACAGATTTCATTATCATGGTTTAGTGAAATAATACTAGTCCCCAACAACACAGTTCCAATTTTAGTTACCACAGTCTATTAACTGTGAGTAATTGCATAAAGAATAAACTTTGCTGCTAGCACTTCAGTCCACAAAACACCATGTAAGTAACAGATGTGCATCTTGATCCATGACCAATTAAATCACTTTTTCAAAGTCCATTGGTGATTAGTCACTGTACATGTGTTATTCCATTCATACACAGACAGTAAAGTGAGTGGTTGTGTTGCCTTCTTGTCTCCCAGTGATAAACTCATGTGAGATTTTGCAAAAATCAGAGAGAATTGGCCAACAAAGATTAAAGTGCAGCAAAGAAACAAAAAGTGATAATGCTGGAAGTCAAATTTGAATCTAACATAAATTAAATTATGATAGAATAGCTCACCAGTCCCTGGCTTGCACAATCAGTTAAACCTTTGACAAGTAGCCAAAAGGTTGGCAGTTCAAGCCCACCCAGAGACACCTTGGAAGAAAGGCCTATCTGTTTCCGAAAGGTCACAGCCTTGAAAACCCTATGGAGTGCAGTTCTGCTCTGTATAAATGCAGTCACCATACAACTGTTTTTTTTTTTTTTTTTGGTAGATATGGAACTTAGTGAAGGTGAACTGAGCAAAGTGGTTAAGACAAAAAGGATAAAGATGTCTCAGAAGAGGTGATGCTGGTAGAAAAAACTTCCCACTAAAGGCACTCTCGAAGATGTTTCATAACAATGAAGCACGAAGGATAAAATGTTGGAAGCTGATCCAAACTCAGAAAGGAGTATGACAATTTGCCAAGGCATAGAAAAGATGCTTGCTCTGTATCTTAATTATACGACAAGAAGGCAAACACTGTTTAAACTACACATGGAGAATTATTTACAAATAAATAGAACACTGTCATTCTCAATGTTTCTACTGTTTTAATTTACAATGTACTAAATAAATATTAGTTTTACCATTTTGTTTATTATTATAACTGACAGTAATAGAGCTTTTTGTAGATCACATGACAATCATAATTTTTCCCAGTATTTATTGATAGCTTGGTCATTGCTATGGTCTCACACTCCTGTGCAAAGCAAGGACTATCTATGTTTTCACTGGGGGAGTGGTTAGAAGACTGTGTATACTTGTCAAAGCTCATCAAATTGTGCATTTAAAGCGGGTGAACTTTATTGTATGAAAATTACATCTCAATAACTCTTAAAAATAGCTATTATATATTGAAACTGCTATTTGACATTTTACAAATATTATTTCTAACGTGGTAGCAATCCTGGAGGGCAGTTATTATTATCCCATTTTATAAAGAAAAGAACATAGCCTCAGAGAGGTGGTGTGACTTACCCAGGCCACACAGCTAGCAAGCACAGAGCTATGCTCTATGCCCTTTCTGATACCAATGGTTCTCAAACTTGGCTGCTAATTATTAGAATCACTAAAGGAGAATTTAAAAGTCCTGCGTCCAGGTCACATCCCTTACCAGGCTGGAGAACCAGCGCCTATGCTACATGATCTCAATCTGGCAAGCATAAATGATGTGTTGACATGCCACATGAAAATATATTTTTAAATCTGGGTGGGAGTTGGGGTGGCTAATAGTTTGCAAATAAGAATTTGTGAAGGGTCACTACAGTTTGTTTTTACATGGAGGTCTAAACTGAAAACGAACTTTGTTTATACAATTTATAATCCTCTCTAGACAGACAAAATGATACAGGTGGAATTGAGATATCATTTACAATGTTAGAGCTTTGAGGTCTGAAAAACTTTTTAATCTCAGTTTTAACCCTAGAACTCTTCAAGCCTCAATTTTCAACAGTTTTTGAGTATCTACTATGGGCCAGGCACGTGCTAAGGGCTTTTTATACATTATCTCATTCAGCCCTCACAACAACACCATTATTCTTATTTTACAGATTAAGATTCAGATTAACTTTTCCAAGATCATGCAGTTAGAAAGTAGCAAAAAAAAGTTTAAACCCAGATCTAATTCTGAAGCCTGCACTTTTACATGTATTGTCTATTAGATAATTATTAAATGATATTACCTATATAAAGTGTCTAGTAGTATTCCGGCACAGACAGAGATCAACAACCCTGAGTTCCCTCCATAAGGATCTTGTCGTCAGGGCTGGAAGGGACTTCCCTGGGGCCTATCAGGTGGCAATGGGAAGGCAGAGGAAACTTTAGCTGGCCTGAGCACTGCAGGTAACGAGCAGGACTCTGAGCAGGAGAGGAATGAAGCAGCTGGATCTGTACTTTTGCTGATAAGGGGCAGAGGCTGTGCCGGTGGGAAATGATTATATGATAGACTCTACATGGTGGGCTTGAACCTGGCTTTGTAGGCAAGGGCAGGATGCTCACTGTTGGAATGCACAGGACATGTCAGGTTCATTTTCTTTTGGGAACACCCATTTGGAGCAAGCTGATGTTATGCTTGCTAATCATGAGATGAGATTTTTGTTTTTACTGACTGAAACCCTGGTGGCATAGTGGTTAAGGGCTATGGCTCCAAACCAAAAGGTTGGCAGTTTAAATCCACCAGGTGCCCTTGGAAACTCTATGGGGCAGTTCTACTTTATCTTATAGGGTCACTATGAGTTGGAATCGACTCAACGGCAACGGGTTTGGTTTTTGTTTTTTTTTTTTTTTGCAAAGCCTACTTGTTAAAAGCCTGATGGTTAAGAACACGGGTTTTCAAATCAGAGACACCTGAGGCTGAATCTTGGCATTGCCAGTTATTAACAGTGTGACCTTGAGCAAGCTGTTTAATCTGAATTCCATCATTTGTAAAAAAGAAGATAAAAATACCTATCACTTAGATCTATTGTAATAAGTAAGTTAATATATGCAAAGCAGTTATTACAATGCATAGCACATAGTAGGTTCTCCATAAATGGTAGCTATTTCTATTGCTGCTAAAACCATAAGAAGTAAAGAGAAAAAATGCTATCTTAGTTCCTGCTGATTTTTTTTCCCTTTTTTTTGTAGGTGGACGATTAAAGTATAATGGAATGAGAGCCAAATTTCACAGTAAATCCAAAGACACTTGATTCTTACCTTTCTCCAATTATTAAAATTCTACTCACCCCTTAAAGCACAATTCATGTGTTAACTTGTCTTTGACTCAATCTCTCCTTCTTGTTTCCTCGGCCTGCTTTTGAAATTTTATCTTTATCCTGACACTTCACAGGCCGACGTCTCATGTGAATGTAATAATCTTAGGATGTGTGTTAAGCTTCAAGTAACATATTGAGTGTCCTTGCAGGAAGTCCTGGTTCTAGCATCTTTTTTTTTTTTCAATCAATAATGTAAATAACTGAAAGTATACATCCTGTTTGTCAATGCCAGTGTGAGCCAACTAGGCACCTTACAATTTGGAAAAGATGACCTTTAGAGTCATCAGAGCAATCAGAAAAAAAGCTTGATTGGAAACTGGCTGAAATACCAGATGGTAAAACTAAAGACAGCTCCCCAGACTGCAAGCTATGAAGGGAGAGAATAATAGGAAACAGTTGTGCTTTGAATAGGGGTCAATAGTCTAAAGCTGTTTTTGAAACTTGCAGGATACAGGGCAGGACCAAAAATGAATGAAATCACAAATATTATTCTGATCTTTTGGAATATGTGTACATGGGGCAATACCAAATTATTAAAGGGGATTGTTCCAAACACTGAAGAACATAAAAATGTTGGATATAGTCACAAAAAGAACAGCAAAATAAAAAAGAAAATCTGAAAAACAGGAGAGGGAGGAAGAAGATTAAGAGACAAAGAGAGAAATGAGAGAGTTGGCATTTCAGATGCTACGTAAAGAATTGCTCTATAGAAAGGATAAAGTTTGTGAAGTGGATGAAACCTTCTTGGATTATCTGAAAGCCACTTTGAAAGTTAAGGATGGACATAAAGGACCTTAAGAAGTCCCTTTGAGTACTGTGAGTCCATGATACTTAGCTTTCTAACTTGTCTCACTGAACACGCTGTATGTTTCTGAAAATCAAAACCTTAAACACTGCAGCCTGAGTGGCTAGTGTATTCTTCAGAGGACTCAAATCAGGTTTCTGCTTTCTTACTCTGTGGTCACCATTCAGTTACATTTGTCCAGCAGCCAACCAGACCCAGAAAGAGTGGAAACAACGGGTCAGCTGAAATAGCAACAAGGGCTTCTCCAACGAAGTTAGACCTTGTATCAAGTTCCAGATGACTCAAAGTGCAATCTGTACACAGGGGCCGATAATCCAATAGGCAAGGTAAGCATGGTGCTTACCTTGTGTGTTGGTCATCCTGGTGCTGCTATAACAGAAATATCACAAGTGGATGGCTTTAACAAAGAGAAATTTATTCTCTCACAGTCTAGTAAGCTACAAGCCCAAATTTAAGCCATCAGTTCCAGGGAAAGGCTTTCTGTCTCTGTTGGCTCTGGAGGAAGGTCCTTGTGATGCATCTGTCTTCCCTTGGTCTGGGAGCATCTCAGCGCAGGAACCTCAGATCCAATGGACGTGCTCTGCTCCGGGCACTGCTTTCCTGGTGGTGTGAGGCCCCCATGTCTCTCTGCTCACTTCTCTCTTTTATATCTCAAAAGAGATTGGCTTAAGACACTACCTAATCTTGTAGACCTCATCAATGTAACTGTCGTAAATCCATCTTATTACATCATAGTGACAGAGTTTACAACACATAAGGAAATCACATCAGATTACAAAATGGTACACAATCATACAATACTGGGAATCATGACCCAGCCAAGTTGGCAGATATTTTGGGGAGACACAATTCAATCCTTGCTTACCAGATCATCTGTAGTGAACAATTTCACATTTTTTCACCACATCAAAGATTCTGCTTCTAGGTATGGCTGGCATCTGTCTCTCTCCCAACCCCACAACACCTTCCTACAGAATGAAAGCCTCTTTTCAAATTTAAAATCCCTGACAGTGACGGATTACCCAGTAAGCAATCACAGGCTTACTTGTGCTTTCTTACTAATCTGTAATGATGAATTTCACATGGGTTTCAGTTTTCAGTGAAACACACGTGAAAATGGTCACTACAGGTTAGTAAGTAAGCACAAGTAAGCCTTGCTTACCTTACTTACTGGGTAATCCGATCTTGTGTGTACACAACTGGAAAATGCTGTTCCTATTCTTTACAGAAACCCTGGGGTTCACACTCACCTAAAAGTGTTGTATTGCAGGGTCTTACGCTTCTGTCTTTGTCCAATGACCAACCAGGCAAGTACATCAAGGCAGCCCCAGCTCCCTGTGGCAGAGCACTGGAATTGGGGCAATTAGCCATGTGTGAGGAATAATTCCGTTTTGAAACATTAAAGGGTCAATATCTCTTGTCAAGAAAGACTTGCTTCCTTGGAGAAGGTGTGATTGATTGGGATACCTTGAAAGGAAATTTTATAGAAAGGAAATCACAGGATTGGATTCCAAACCCGTTGCCTGTCCAGGTAGGATGATGGAGCCACAATGCCCCCCCAGGTATCTGCAGCACCAATGAGCACATAAATAAATCTAACTTGTTATTTTCAACAATACCCCCTGCAGTGCAATAAAATGAGCAGAAGCTCTGTGCTTCTGAAAGAATGTGTTTCCAGCAGGGAATGAGGAGTTGCTGCCGCATGAAATCCTACCTGATACTAACCAAAAATATGATTTGTAACCACATTTCATAAAGTCATATTTTAAAAAATTTCATCTGTTTGTAAGAATCTTCTATTTTCCTGCTACCAATCTCAGGAGTCTCCCCCTCCCTCTTTGTTCTCACTTAAGCCTCCCCGCCCCCTCATTCCCACCCGCATAGATCCACAAATATCATTTTCTTCTGCCACACAGCTCTGTGCTTTCATTGTGCTTCAGTTAACAGTTCTAATTTCCTTCGGTGGGCTCATTACTTTCCAAATTATGCTCCCCATTGCACTAATACGCAAGCCAAAAATGATTTGGAAACCGAGCTTGTTTTTTCACAAGAGCAAGATGCCTGTTGAAATAACAGTGTGAGATTGGATCTCTTTGATGAATGCCTTTGATTAAGTGATTAGACTGAATTTTACTATTTGACCAAGGTCAAGGTCAAAGAATCTCTTGGTATATTCTCTAATCATCTCTATTTTTCTGCCTAATCTGAAAATAATAGCCCATCCCTAAAGTGTTTCTCTCTCTGGTGTCTGTTTGCAGATGGACATCAATCCCCTTGCTTCTCAGTTCCCAGGTCACTTACTCAGCTTTGCATGGTGAGGTTGGTAAAAGCTATTCTCCTAAGGAGAAATGCAGTGGCACATAGCAGAGAGGCAGAGAAGCCTTATTTCAACATTGTTATTGACTACACTGCTTAACTTCTAGGAAGATCCCATGATCAGTATTCAGATCATTCTCTGAGATGCCTCATTACTGCTTCACAGACCAAGAGAAAGAGGAAGCGAAATGGGTTCCTCCTGCCTGAGGTTCCCAGTGTGAGAACTTGACAAGCTGCTTAACCCCACCGAGCCTCAGTTTCCTCATTTGTAAAATGGAGGTAATAATATTACTTATGCCATGTGAAGATTAAATAAGACAATGTATATGAATTGATTAAGGAGACCTGGTTGTGCAGTGGTTTAGCACTCGGCTGCTAACCAAAAGTTTGGCAGTTCAAACCCACCAGCCACCCTGAGGAAGAAAGATGTGGCAATCTGTTTCCGCAAAGATATACAGCCTTGGAAACCCTATGGGGCAGTTCTACTCTGTTCTACAGGGTTACTATGAGTTGGAATTCATGGCAATGGACTATGGGTATGGACTGATTAGCACAGTGCCTGAGTGGTCAGCACAGTGTAGTGGGTAAGAGCATGAACCTGAGCCGGACTGTCTGCCCCCACATCCTCCCTCGGTCACTTACTGTCGGTTTGACTTCAGGCGAATCAAGTAACTTTGTGACTTAGTTTACCAATCTGTAAAATGTAGTAATAATTGAGTCTACCTTACAGAGTCATTGTGAGGATTAAATGAATTAATGAAAACTGCTCAGAACAGTGCTGGTGCATGACAAGCACTATAAAAGTGTTTGCCATTATTACCAGAACATACTAGTATTATTCCAGCTATTGAAATAATTAAGTTGCCTTTGAAACCACTGTCCTGAAAAGCTAATAAAGTCAAAGTAAAGTAGCAAAAGTTTAACCTTTGATCATGCAAAGACTAAGATATTTCACTCACTATTTTTTCATTGACAGAAGGAAAAAGAAAATTCAGGGATGATGTTGACTTGGGGAGTCCATCTGAGAAAGGGAGAAGTTCTAGGTGACCTGTTTCTTTTCACATTCCTCAGGAAGCCTGTTGGCCACAGCGAGAGCTGCATAAAGGGGAAATCTGACATCCTGACTGGAAAAAGGGGCCCTGGTGGTGCAGAGGGTAAGAGCTACAGCTGCTAACCAAAAGGTCGGCAGTTCGAACCTACCCACTGTTCGTTGGGCACCCTATGGGGCAGTTCTACTCTGTCCTATAGGGTCGCTATGAGTTGGAATTGACTCAATGGCAATGGGTAACTGGAACAAAGCTGCTTTTTAAACCTGGAAAGACAAGGTAAAAGGGGTCACTATGAGGGGTATTATACCCCTTCAGGGAGAAAATTTAATATAGCTGAAGGTCATAGGAGACAATCCCCAATATACTCATTAACACATTAGTATTTTGGTTTATTTTAAAAAGAAGGGGTCAGTTTGAAGCATGCTGAGAAATTATATGTTAAAGGTGATAAGGTTTGAAGGATAATACCAAATTACCTCATGCTCGTTTAAGACCTTTGCTAAAGCTCATCAGCACCAATATTTTATTTTTTCTTATGTTTCAAACTCTTTAAACCTATAACCACTGTTAAGGGCAAGATGCATAAACCATGCAATAAACATGACCAATAAAAAACTATTTCCCTATGCCTGTGTGTATTTTGTGTAGTTTTCTAAACGTGAGTCCTAAGGAACCATCCTACCCTGCAGAGCAGCCTGGGGTGGAGCACTGGATTAAGGCTTCCTTGTTAAGTGACCTTGGGTGAATCGCTCCTCTGAATTTTAGTTTCTATGTTCTCTGCTCACCCCAGAGGTTTATTGTGAACACCAACAAGATTTTTTAAATGGGAAAATGGTGTTAATGGAAAGATGTTATAAATGTTTAAGTTTCTAAAGCTGATACGGACTGGCAGAAGCAGCATGAGGAGACAGAGAGAGGAAGACATCAAGGGGGAGAAGAGAACGGGAAGATGTGAGGAAAAAAATTGATTTCCAAGCTATTAACCTCAGGAGCAAGAGGAGGACAGTTGAAGGTTAGAAGATACAAGACAAATGAACAACAATAGAAGGAAGGTTAAAATATCATGTATATCCATAAAATGGAATATTATGTGCGTGCTAGAAGTTACATTTTATGAAGTATTTTAATGGCATGGGAAATACTTAATGATATGATGCTAACTGAAATACGGGATATAACATTGTATGGAGAGAAGCAAGCCAATCCCATGAGAAAAACATTAAAAAGGATTGGAAGGAAATATGCCAAAACTGGTTACTTCTGAGGAGTGAGTAATTGAAGGAGATTGTTTTCCTGTTTTTATTCTTTCTGAATACTAAAATTTTCTGCAGTAAACATGAGCCAAATTTCTAATTAATAACTAACTAAACTATTAACAAAAGATGTGAGAAGAGCTAGATCAAGGAGGCATATCAACTAAAGTAACATTTAGCTTTTTCAAACCTAAATGTGGGATTTGTACCTGAAAGATCAGACACAAATATCTTGTTTCTCCACTTATTAGCAGTCTAGTGTGTCAATAATAATAATATTTTTTAATTGTATGCTGCTTATGTAATGTCAGGAGCCATTTTGAGTGCTCTATATGCAATAACTCATGGAATCTGCACCGATATCCCTTAAAGAAGTTACTACTTTTATCCTCTTTACAGATGAGGAAACCGAGGTCCAGAGAAGTTAAGTAACTTGCCAAGGTCCCAGAGCTAGTAGGTGGTGGTGGGTGTTGTTAGTTGTCGAATCAGCTCCAACTCATGGTGACCCTCTGCACAACAGAACAAAATTCTGCCCAGTCCTGCTCCTTCTTCGTGGTCATTGGTATACTCAAGTCTATTGTTTCAGCCACTGTGTATTTTGAGTGCCTTCCAACCTACTGCCATCGAGTCGATTCCAACTCATAGGGACCCCATAGGGTTTCCTAAGCTGTAAATCTCTACAGAAGCAGACTGCCACATCTTTCTCCCGGGGATGTGCTGGTGGTTTCAAACTGCAGACCTTTAGGTTAGCAGTCGATTGCTTTAACCACTGCACCACCAGGGCTCCTTCCTTCCAACCTGGGGGGCTCATTTTCCAGCACGATATCAGACAATACTCTGTTGTGATCCATAAGGTTTTCATTGGCTAATTTTAGGAAGTAGATTGTCAGGCCTTTCTTCCTAGTCTGTCTCAGTCCAGAAGATATGCTGAAACCTATTCACCATGCCTGACCCTCCTGGTATTTGAAATGCCTGTGGCATACCTTCCAGCATCACCGCAACACGCAAGCAACCACACCGCAAACTGACAGATGGGTGGTGAAGTAAGTAGTAGATCCAGACTCTAATGCAGCAGTCTGACTCTAGAGCTCACATCTTTATTATCCTCTGGGGCCTTTCTGGAAAGCTGTTGTCATTATTAGGTGTTGTTGAGTCAGTTCCGACTCATAGTGACCCCAAGTACAACAGAGTGAAACACTACTCGGTCCTGCACTATCCTCACAATCGTTGCTATGTTTAAGTCCATTGTGGCAGCCACTGTGTCAATCCATCTCCTTGAGGGTTTTCTTCTTTTTCACCGACCCTCTACTTTACCAAGCATGATGTCCTTCTCAAGGGACTGGTTCCTCCTGATAACATGTCCAAAGTAAGCGAGATGAAGTCTCACTCTCCTCGCGTTCTGACTCCTTGGCACTTCTTGGCAAACATCTTCTGAGACAGATTTGTTCGTTCTTCTGGTAGTCCGTGTTATATTCAATATTCTTTGCCAACACCATAATTCAAAGGCATCAATTCTTGTTTGGTCTTCCCTATTCATTGTCCAACTTTCACATGCATATGAGGTGATTGAAAATACCATGGCTTGAGCCAGGCAGACTTTAGTCCTCAAGGTGACAGCTTTGCTTTTTAGCTCTTTAAGAGGTCTTTTGCAGCAGATTTGCCCAATGCAATGCATCATTTGATTTCTTGACGGTTACTTCCATGGGCATTGATTGTGGATCAAAGTAAAATGAAATCCTTGACAACTTCAATCTTTTCTCCATTTACCATGATGTTGCTTATTGGTTCAGTTGTGAGGACTTTTGTTTTCTTTATGTTAAGGTGTAATCCATACTGAAGGCTGTAGTCTTTGCTCTTCATCAGTAAGTGTTTCAAATCCTCTTCACTTTCAGCAAGCAAGGTTGTGTCTGTCATCTGCATATCGCAGATTGTTTAATGACTCTTCCTCCAATCCTGATGCCTTGTTCTTCATATAGTCCAGGTTCTAGGATTATTTGCTCAGCAAATGGATCGAATAAGCATGGTGAAAGGATACAATCTTGATGCACACCTTTCCTGATTTTAAACCATGTAGAACCTAAGAAAAAAATCAAAATTTGAGTTGTAATATTGAAGAATTCTATGGGCGAAAAATTGAATGACCAAGCAAGCATCAAAAGAAGATGGAAGGAACACACAGAATCACTGTATCAAAAAGACTTGGACAACATTCAACCATTTCAGGAGGGAGCATATGATCAAGAACCAATAGTACTGAAGGAAGAAGTCCAAGCTGCACTGAAGGCATTGGCCAAAAACAAAGCTCCAGGAATTGATGGAATACCAACTGAAATGTTTCAAGAAACAGATGCAACACTGAAAGCGCTTACTCATCTGTGCCAAGAAATGCAGAAGACAGATACCTGGCCAGCTGATTGGAAGAGATCCGTATCGATGCCCATTCCAAAGGCAGGCGATCCAGAATGCAGAAATTATCAAACATTCTCATTAATGTCACATGCAAGTAAAATTTTGCCAAAGATAATTCAAAAATAGTTGCAGCAGTGCATCAACAGGGAACTGCTGGAAATTCAAACCAGATTCAGAGAAGGATGTGGAACAAGGGATATCATTGCTGATGTCAGATAGACCCTGGCTGAAAGCAGAGAATACCAGAAAGATGTTTCTTTACCTGTATTTTATTGACTATGCAAAGGCATTCAACGGTGTGGATCATAACCAATTATGGATAACATTGCAAGAATGGAAATTCCAGAACACTTAACTGCGCTCATGAGGAACCTGTACGTAGAAGAAGAGGCAGTCGTTCAAACAGACTGAGGGAATACCTGCATAGTTTAAAGTCAGGAAAGATGTGTGTCAGGGTTGTATCCTTTCACCATACTTACTCAATTTCTGGAAAGCTAGAGGAGAAATACAATAGAAGTAGATTTGAATTTTCTTAAGTTGCCAGGCAAGAGAACCATGTGAACTGAGGGAGCTGAGTCTGAGATTTCACTCCCGTGGAGAGCCTTAAAAATTACCTTCTAAACTAGATAAGGCTGACTTCAGTTACCAAGTCCTGGCCCGGTAGTCTGTCTATATATGTGTAGTTTATACTCCAAGATACCTCTTGCCACACTGGTTGCACTCCCTTTAAACACTGGTGTTATTTACTTTAACTTTATACAGGGTCAGGGGACAAAGCAGATGGAACGGGAGCTTCTGAAGCTTCAGTAAGGCCCATCAACTGTTGAATGAATGGGAGGAGACATCCATGAGAGTGCCATCCCAGATCAGAGGCCTGGCATTGCAGCTCAGCCTGTGGCCATGAATTTGAGTCTTTCTCACGTATTCTGTATTTTAGATTTATTTGAATGGTACTGCAGTTTGGCTGAGAGATCAAATGGGCATTGCCAGGAGGCATGATCACGACTGCACTGAGTTTAGTGGATGTGGAGCAATGTGATAGCACAGATTAGAAGCAAACAATGATGTTTAACATCGTCATTTTCAAAAGAATTCTCGCAAACTTTGCAGACACTTCCATACTAGGCCTTCTGTGCTTGCTGTATCACTAGGAGAATCTCTGCCCTGAGGTCCCACAGGCTTCTTTCAGCAGGCTGAGATGCTGTGTACCAGGGAGCAGCATGTTAAAGGACGAAGGGCCACTACACTGGCCAGTGCAGGGTCACTGGTGACACCGCGTCCTGCTGATATCTCAGGCCCTGGGACCAGGACCACAAATGGGTATTTGCCCATAATCCCAAGTGGAAAACTAGAGCCTTATGAGAATTTTCCCAGCCAGGCCCCTGGAAGTGTCTAACGCTAACTTCAGGGCATCTCTTGGCCCCTAGCAAGTTACCACTAACAATTTGATCATTGAATCACACGTTTCCGTGGCGGAATCTTAGAATTTTAGGCTCTGGAGGCACTTTTGAGATCATCCAATCTCCTTCATCTAACAGATAAGAAATGGAGACCCAAGAAGCTCATCAGGATAGTTTGTAGCAATACCAAGCAAGGCCAGAGGCCACAACTCTTTGATGCCCCACCCAATGCTTCATCTAGGAGGCCTATGGTGGAAGTATGCCTGGTCTTGAAGGTTCCTTAAAGATTCATTTTATTGATATGAGGACAAATTTCACCATTTGCACATTTCAGTCAGGCTTTCCTTTGCTTTCTATGCCTGCTTCTTCATCTGTAGAATGAGAGACATAATAGTAACTACCATAAGACCAATGAGTGAACACACTTAGAGCACTTGGAATTGTTACTGGCACATAGGAAACAGTCAATAAATGTGATGCTGTTGTTATTAATATTATAATCATTATCATTGTAAAATCATCAAATTTTAAAATGAATATTTTCATGTGGAGTAAAAGGTGACTCTTGCCAATTGATTCAAGAACTGTGGGCCATCTCTCCCGCTTGTTCTCCATGTCACAAACATCTTAAATTAGCAAATATTTCTATAGCTGCTACTAAAATCTTGTTATACCATCATGTTGGAAGAATTATGGAGATCCTTTTTTTTCACTCTAATTTCTGAAGTTTGGGTTGTTCATTATTTTCCTGTGAGTCATTTTGACCCGCGAGGCTGCTTAGGACCTCAAATAACAGTGATTTTGTAAGCTATTGTTCAGTTTCTTCACATGGAGAAGGGATTCTAGATGTGGATCTAATTGAGTTAATATAATAAGTGCACTTTTCATGCAAGCAGATCCCTGGTGGTCTGCTGCTTTCTCTTTGAACATGAATCACAGGTTACGAAGTCTATAAATATCAAAGCAAATAACTTACGCACCTAAAGGAGGAGTGACACCTTGTCATATCTTATTCTATATTCAAAATTTCTTTTCAGTGAAGGTAAGATATGTATTTTCTAAATCTTTGACCAGTAGTAGATTTAGTATTTCCTTGAAGTTAAAAGTATAATAAGTAAGCTGTAATGGACAACAAAATGTGCCAGAGAAATAAAACAATGTGAAGCAGTTTTGAGTGTCACCAAACTGTGTTTTCAAAATATCGTACAGGAGTTCTCATCAGAACAAATCACATTGAATTTTATTTTCTTTTTCTTAGCATAAATGCTCTCTCATTCCTGAATCTTGCTTGTTTAAATTGAACAAGCAATAGAGACAGGCAGAGATGACTCTATTCTCTCTCATATTCTAAAAATGGCCTCAGGCAAAATATCATTTTTTCCTTCTGCTTTCCAGATGAAATCAGGTAATGGGACAGTGCCTGTTCAAAATAGAGGGTGGCAGCATGAGGCCCTGGTGGAGCCCAGTCATTTTGACTTGAATGCATATTGGTCAGGTAGCCTATAGGGCATCAGAAGTTCCTGCAATTGCTACTAAGGTTTTCCCCATTCTTCTAGCCACCAATTGACCACAGAGCTACTTTAATGGAGTTTTTGAAGTCCCAAGATCATCATTCACTGATTCATTAACCAGTAGGTATTAAATGACTGCTCTATGCCAGACCACCATCCGTCTGTCAGTTTATTATACTCTGGAGGTTTGCATGTTGCTATGATGCTGGAAGTTGTGCCTCCGGTAGTTCAAATACTAGCGGGGTCACCCATGGTGGACAGGTTTCAGTGGAGCTTCCAGAATAAGACAGACTAGGAAGAAAAGCCTGGCAATCTACTTCTAAAAAATTAGCCAATGAAAACCTTATCGATCACAACAGAACAGTCCTAACTCGTTTGCCTTGCACACATCAATAGGAGGAATCAATTGTTGGAGGAGGACATCATGTTTGGTGAAGCAGAGGGTCAACGAGGGTGAGGGAGAACCATGGTGAGAAGGATTGGCAAAATAGCTGCAAACAACGTACTGGCAATGGTGAGGATGATGCAGGACCCAGTGTTTCGTTCTGCTGTACATAAGGTTGACATGAGTCTATCTATCTATGTGCCAGACAACGTAGTAAGTGCTTGGGACCCAGGCATACTTTCCCTATCCTCAAGGACAAAATCTGTTGATCTTTCAATTCTTTGAGCCTCAAGAATACATAGGCATTAGGCCCTTTACACCCAAGAGAGCCCATTCTGGATCTCAGTGAACTGAAGAATCTAAAGGGGATGAACATTTTAATTAGAATTCTATCTTTCAAGCTGGCTTTGTGGATGCAAGGGAAAGACGCAGAAGAGGAGTGAGGGTACACTGAAGTTCCTCTGCCTAGTTCTTTACTTAGTCTATAACCAGCCTTTTCTGCGGGCATAGTAACTTTTGGGAGTGGCTGGTGCCATTTTCAACTTGAGTTATTTATGTTGCTCATTAAGCTTAAATCTCTTCATGTCTCCTCAACTGTATCATCAGCAAACAGACAGAAGAGCAGGAAGCATGCCTTCTATTTACTTGGAAACAGCATATCATATTATGTACCCAAACCAAACAAAAACCTGGCCATCAAGTCAATTCTGACCCACAGTGACCTTATAGGACAGAGTAGAACTGCCCCATAGGGTTTTCAAGGAGGGGCTGGTGGATTCAAACTGCCGACTTTTTGGTTAACAGCTGTAGCTCTTAACCACTGTGCCATGAGGGCTCCATTATACGCTCAGTATATTCTAAATGCCCGTCTACCAGTTTGTTGCACTGTGGTGGCTTACATGTTGCTATGATATTGGAAGCTATGCCACCAGTTGTTCAACTACTAGCCAGGTCACCCATGGTAGACAGGTTTCAGTGGAGTTTCCAGACTAAGACAAACTAGGAAGAAAGTCCTGGAGATCTACTTCCAAAAATCAGCCAATGAAAACCCTGTGGATCATAACAGAGTATTGTCCAACATAGTGCTGGACATTATCAGCAAAGACCAATTGCTAGAAACGGACATCATGTTTGGTAGAGGGTCAGCAAAAATGAGGGCAACCGTCAATGAGATGAAATGACACAATGGCTGCAACAATGGATTCCAATATACCAGCAGTCATAAAGATGGTAGGCAATGTTTTGTTTCGCTGTACATGGGGTCACCATGAGTTGGGCCAACTCGATGGTGACTAGCAACAACAGATTCTAAACACATGCTCTTGAGTGACTTACAGATGCATGTTGCTGATTCATCAAACTTGTCCTTAGTGTGAATGTACTGTTTGGAGTTAGCACTAGCTACCAGGAGAGAGCTCCTGCCTTACCCCCAAATGGCTCCTATAAACATCAGCCTATCAAACCCTGGGCCTGTCTTGCATACATCCAACACACCCTGCCCATGTACGGGAGTTACACCAACCTCTGCACAGGGCTATATGCACAGTGCAAGCTAGGTATTTAGAGTTGAAATCGCAGGGGTTCCCTCTAAGATTCAGACCTTGTGAGCCTGACCCACTCTAGGCACCCCTAAAACATACTCCAACCTTTCTTACCTTCCTTCTCCTCGTGCACTTTGCCCTGGAGGGTGGTATAGGAATGCTCTGGGCTGGTGCCATATCCTGAGTGACTTGGGGAGTTTACCTTCTGATAACATTCCCTTGCTGCTGTTTAGAAATAAAAGAAAACAAACACAAAACCACACATGAGGCCAGGTTGGCCAAGAGACAGTGGTGAAGGGTTAAGGGTTCCAACTCTGGGTTCAGGCAAACCTGGGTTCAAATCCAGGTTCTCCCAACTTATCAGCTTTTGTGACTTTGGACAAATTATGGAACTTCTCTAATGCTCATTTCCTGATCGATGAAACTGGGCTAATAATAGTGCCTAGCTCGTCAGTTTACTGTAAGGATTAAATGATGGGAAGAATCGCAAGTGTTTAGCAGATAGTCTGGCAGAGAGCAAGGGCTCAACATGAGTGCTCACCAACAGCATTCTTCTAAGGAGCTGTTTTCATATGCTTCCTGGGATCCATCCTGGCCTTTACATCGCTTTGTAGCTCCTAGAGCCCCTGTTTTCCAGGCTCTCCCTGCTTGGTTGCCTCTGCCCCTTCTCTTTTTCCCAGGTGCACCACATCTGAACGCAAACTCTGATGTGCCCCAGCCTGAAGCTCTAGCTCTCAGGAATGGGTGTGCCCAAATAGCACTTAGTGGGTAGACGAAGCCTTTGCACAGAGGTTTGAGAATCAATGAAAGTTTCCCTGACCCCAGGTCACTGTCCACCAAGCTCCTCCTAGCTGATTAAAGGTGTTTTGTGGCCTAAATGAGTTAACACAATCAAGAGTAGTTTGATCACAATTTATAAACGTGTTTTGATTTTATAGTTGTCAAGAGGTATAAGGATAAGGAACTTTATATATATATA
>NW_004444046.1:5441454-5445274 GCF_000243295.1 Trichechus manatus latirostris | reverse complement strand
ATATATAGTTTCTATCCTTTAACAGGATTTCTATGAATTATGAAGTTGAAAAAGCACTGGTAAAGGACTAAAGTTTTAGCCTTTGGAATCCTGTTATGATATGAATAGCAGACTAATACTTATTATATTAGCACATATGTAAATACCTTATTAGATTGCTAAGTTTTGTTTTGTTTTAGCAGAAATGGAGCTATATTTGTTTTTATATTTTCTACAGTGCCTATCACTGAGCTTGGCCTTTATAACATGTCCTCCATAAATATCCCAATCACAACAACAAATACTTCCTGAGCATCTGCCATACAAGAAGCATTCTACAAAGCTTTGTGAAGAACACAAGACGAGTAAGATACAGCTTGTGGTGATATGTAAACAGCCAACGACAATACTCAGCATGAGGGGAGCATGCTCAGTGTGGTCTGAATATAAATTAAATGGTAGAGATTCAGAGAAGGAGCAAGTACTTCTGCCTGGAGACCTCAGTGAAACTTTATGAAACAGGGGCCTTTTGCGCCAGGACTTGAAGGAGATGTAAGATTTGGACATGGCGAGATGGTGCAGGAAAGCTTTGTAGGCAACTGTAACAGCCAGCCAGTTCAAAGAACAGAAGCACAGAGCACACAGAGGCCATGGCTAGCAATCTGAGTTTTAAAAAGCAAAGGTGTCACTTTGATAACTAAGGTGCATCTGACCCAAACTATGGTCTTTTCAATTGTCTCATCTGCATGCGAAAGTTGGACAATGAAAAAAGAAGACAGAAGAAGAATTGATGCATTCCTCTGTGGTGTTGACAAGGAATATTGAATTTACTGTGGGCTGTCAGAAGAATGAACAAATCAGTCTTAGAAGAAATACAACCAAAACGTTCTTTGGAAGCGAGATGGTGAGACATTGGTTCGCTTACTTCGAACCCATCATCAGGAAAAACCAATGGCTAGAAAAAGACAACATGTTTGGTAAAGCCAGTAAGTTGGACTGGAATCAAATCCTAAAGAGCTTGAGTGTCAGGCTGTGGGAAGTTGGTTATGGAAGATTTTTGATTAAGTGAGACACATGGTATCCCTCATTTTCACAGAGCAGAGAACAAAAATCCTGATGAAATGTAATCCAGAATCACAAAGTTTTGAAGGATGTAATAAAATTGAGGGAATCCCTGGGTGGTGCAAATGTTTAAGCACTCAACTACTAGCTGAAAGATTGGAGGCTCGAACCCACTCAGAGGTGCATGGGGAGACAGGTATGGTGATCTGCTTTCGAAAGGTCAGTCTTGAAAACCCTGTGGAACACGTATGGGGTTGCCATGAGTCAGTATTGACTTGAATTAACTAACAATAATAGTAAAAAATAGGAGGGTAGAGAATTTTATGGGATTTACTGCAAAGGCCAGACTGGAAATTTTTCAGGAGCTTCTGGCCTCTGTGGCATTCAGAGCTGAAGCCATACAATTTAGTCTGTAGTTATTCACATTATTGTGCTGTTTACTGCTCAGGTCAATCAAATCAAGTCACTAATAAAGCTCTGACTGACTCAAGGTCCGTGCAAGCTTATGAAATGAGTAAGTCTTTCTCAAACATGAGTAAGACTGTTTTTAGTGCTTGCCTTCAGAGAGATTTCAGGGTAATAGGAGGAATAAGGTAAGAGTTCAAATAACTGTTGTTAAAAGCTTCTGTCCAAATTAAAATGACCAAAGAGAATGGAGTCAGCTGAGTAATAGGAGGAAGAGACTGATGTAGAGATACAGTGAGAAGGCCAATGCAGTCCTCTATGAGAGGCATAAAGACCAAACCAAACTTGTTGCTGTTGAGTCAATTCTGACTCATGGCAACCCCATATGTAGAACTTCTCCATAGCATTTTCTTGGCTGTAATCTTTATGGAAGCAGATCACCAGACCTTTCTTCTCTAGTGCCGCTGGGTAGGTTTGAACCACCAATCTTCAGGTTAGTAGTCAAGTGCAAACTGATTGTACCAGTTAGGGACCTTATGAGAGGCATAGTAAGGTACTGTATGTGAAGGCCAGTATTGGGAATGGAAAGAAGGGAAATGAGAATTAAAAGAGTAGAATAAAAACAAGCAGCGTGTGCCATGATATTACATGAGTGAGGTGGAGGAGTCCAAGATGACCTTTGCATCTTGGCTGGTTAAGGAGCTGATGGTGCTGTTACCCTAGGAGTAAGAGAATGTTGGGGGATGGGGGATTTGTTGCTTTCAGTGTATTTGAGACCTCAGTGGGACCAGATTATAAGTATCTTCATTCAGTGGTTTGCCCAAGGGCATTTATTGTGTGATGTTCACCTGAGTATCCCCAGAACTCAGCACAACGCGAGATATTGAGAAATTGTTCAACAGATGTAGTGGGACTGAACTGTTGACTTGAACTGCTCTGCACATGGATATGTTGGCGTGGTACTACAGAGAGGAGTGGATTTGCTGAGAGGTGAGAGTTGAAAAGGAAGAGTATGGAGCAAAGAGGCAGAGGACAGCACCTTATGTAGAGGATACTCACACTGAAGAGTGGGAGAAGGAAGAAAAGTCCTTCTTCCTTCAATTCCTTCATGGAACCTTCATTCTTCATAAATGAAACTGAGATGAATCCTTCCAAACGAAAGGAGAATGGAGAAAACACTGGATCCGAGAAACAAGGATAAAACTTCAAGACTGAGGGTAGAGAATATTTTTTAAACGGGAGACCAAAAGCACTAACCATTTTAAAAAAAGATCAAATAATTTAATTAAGATTAAGTGCTCCTGTCCTTCAAAGATGCCCACTGAGAGGGTGAAAAGGTGAGCCACACAGTGGAGAAGATACTGAAAACACCTATAACCACTGCTAGACATGATGGAGAATATATGAAGAACTTCAGCAAATAAATAAGAAAAAGATAGACAACACAAGTAAAAATAGGCAAAAAACAAAACAAAACAAAACAAAACCATTGCCATTGAGTCGATTAAGACTCACAGCAACCCTATAGGACATAGTAGACCTGCTCCATAGGGTTTCCAAGGCTGTAAATCTTTTATGGAAGCAGACTGCTACATCTTTCTCCCAGGGAGTAACTGGTGGATTTGAACCACTGACTTTTCAATTAGCAGCTGTCTTAGTTATCTAGTGCTGCTATAACAGAAATACCACAAGTGGATGGCTTCAACCAACAGAAGTTTATTCTTTCACAGTCTAGTAGCCTAGAAGTCCGAATTCAGGGCATCCGCTCCAGGGGAAGGCTTTTGCTCTCTGTTGGCTCTGGAGGAAGGTCCTTGTCATCAGTCTTCCCCTGGACTAGGAACTTCTCCACATAGGAAACCTGGGTCCAAAAGACACGCTATGCTCCTGGTTGCTGCTTTCTTGGTGGTATAAGGTCCCCTTGTGTCTCTGCTCACTTCTCTCTTTTATATCTCAAAAGAGATTGGCTCAAGACACAATCTAATCTTGTAAATTTGAGTCCTGCCTCATTAACATAAGTGCCTCTAATACCATCTCATTGACATCATAGAGATAGGATTTATAACACATAGGAAAATCACATCAGATGACAAAATGGTAGACAATCACACAATACTTCAAATCATGGCCCAGCCAAGTTGACAAATATTTTGGGGGAACACAATTCAATCCATGACAGCAGCCAAGCACTTAACCACTGCACCACCAGGGCTCCTTCAAAAATCAAAAGAGACTTGAAAAGGTACTTCATAAAAAGAGGATATCAAATGTCCAAAATGTGTGAAAATTTCTCAGTATGATTAAAAAGAATAAGACTGACTATGCTAAGTTTTTTTTTTTTTTTTAATTTTGGGGTTATCTTTTTTTTTTTTTATTG
>NW_004444046.1:5394863-5433602 GCF_000243295.1 Trichechus manatus latirostris | reverse complement strand
GGAATCCAAGCAGCCGGTGTTTCCTGGTCAAGAGATTGTGGCCACAGGAAGCAGAGGAGGCCGAGTCGGGGTGAAGAAGGGTGGGGGGTGGGAAAGCATATATCGCAAATTACTGGTTGTTTTGTCTCCTGCTGGACGCTCCGTAAGGCTGCTTTCTCATACCCCGTTTGCTGGTCTCTGATAGGTGTCCAAGATGGCGGATCTGTGCTGTGTTAGCTGGTAGGGGACCTCTGCATGAATCTCTCCTCGCTCTGCGTTCTCTGTCAGTTTTCTCACTCCATTTGGTGCTTGACTTAGTTCTTTATCTCTTCATTTGATGTTCTAGGGTTTCAGGATCATTGTATTTTCTGTTCGGCTTAGTTTTTTGGATCTTTGCTGTGGAGGGATAGTGTGGTGCTTCTGCCTAGAGCGCCATTTTGCCAGAACTCAGACTATGCGAAGTTTTGATGAAGATGTGGAACTATGAAAACTGATATACTTCGGGTGGGAATGTAAATTAGGACAAACACTTTGGAAAGCAGTTTGACATTGTCTACTAAACTGCAAGATACCTATAATCTACCACTCTTAAGCATATCCCCAAAAGAAATGTATGCGTGCACATAAAATGTGCAAGAATGTTCATAGCAGCACTAGCATACTGGCTCCATCTGGAGACAATCCAAATGGCCATCAACAGTGGAATGGATAAATAAATGGTGGTATATACTATGGAACACCATAAGGGCAATAAAAATGAATAAACCATAGCTAAATCCAAGGAAACAGATAAATCTCACAAATACAATGTTGAGTGAAAGAAGTTATATACAAAAGAACATACACTGTGCGGATCTGTTTATATAAAGTTTTAAAACAGGTAAAACTAAGAATTATGGAATGCATACTAATGGTAAAAGAATAAGGAAAAGCAATTAAGTAATTGACATAAAGCCTTCAGGAGGGAGGGATTGGGATTGGAAGGGTTACAGCCCATACCTGGGATACTGGTAGTGCTTAATGACTTGTCCTGGGAAGTGATTACATGGATAATAATCCAATTTTGTATAACATAAATATACAATCCAAGTTGTATATTTTTGTGGTATGCATATTTTTTGTATGCATATTTTATTTCACTTTTTTTTTTAAAGTTCTTTTAAAGCAGGAGAGCTCCCTTAGTTATCTAGTGCTGCTATAACAGAAATACCACAAGTGGGTGGCTTTAATAAACAGAAATTTATTTTCCTATAGTTTAGGAGGCTAAAAGTCCAAATTCAGTGCTCCAGCCCTGGGAGAAGGGCCTTGTCTCTTTTCAGCATCTGTTCCTCACTTCCTTGGCGATCTTCATATGGTGTGGCATCTATCTCCTCCATCTCTGCTTGCTTCTCTATGCCTCATCTACACGTTTTATATTTCAAAGGTGATTGGCTTAAAATACACTCTACAGTGACATGGCCTCACTAACATTACAAAGAAAACTCTATTCCCAAATGGATTACATCCATGAATAGAGGGGTTAGGATTTACAACACGTATTTCTGGGGGACACAATTCAATCCATAACAGGAGTGTCAAAAATTCCAGATATTTCATTGTGGTTTTTAGGTGGATAATAGCAGAGGGAAGGCTCTTGGTTTGACGGTTAGTGGGTTGCCCACTGTTAGCCTTCAAGAAAGAAGTTCCAGTAAAACAGTGAGAGTAGAAGCCATATTTTAAGCAATTAAGAAATAAACAGGTTTTAAGGAAATGGTGGTCGATAGTATAGACTTGCAAGAATTTTCTAACGAGAAGAAGGAGAGAGATGAGGAAGTAGCTTAATTGGGTAAGAAGTTTTAATTCTTACTCTATTTCATTTTTAAGGCTTGAGAGACTTCAATAAGAAGGCAATATGGGGACATTGAAAATGCAGATGGTAGGGAAGATAACTAATGGTTGAGGTCTAGGGTTAAAGACCACATATGGCAGGACTGGCTGCCACAGGGAGGTGGGCACTTCCTCAGTGGAAATGGGTTCAGTGTCATTCTGCAAGAATAGTTGGAATTCCTTAAATCTGGATGGATGTTGCAGTACTTATTTCTACCAAGTGACCTTTGATTGGACAAACCTCAAAAAATGCTGACAAAGGAAGACTTTAGGCCACCTTTAAAATGGATGGGGATTTGGATTTACTATGGATTCTTAAGGAGAGAGGAGGAAAGGAAGATGTAGAGTCTGGTTGCAAAGAACAGAAAATCAACTTTGTGATTAATATGTTCTACACGTGTGTAGTCAGTCTTGAACTAGTCACTACCTCTCCATCTTTGAATTCCTGGCTCATACCTCACTCAGTTTTCTTCTACGTCCCAACTCCTGCCGTATCTTTAAATTAATCATACATCATAAATACATGACATGCTTGCTACTCTTCCCTCCACCTGTGGGCAAATATTGCTAATCTATCATGACACTCTTTCTGGCTGAACCTTGAAATGACCTCAGAATCCTTCTTAACACAACAATCCAGGAAGTCAGAATATTCAGAGTAGGCATATAACCTGAAACCTCTTTACCATCCTGTGAAGATTTCAATGTTCATTTAAAAGACTCATCCAGTAACTTAGCTCTGTAATTGCTAGGGCTGCTGTAACAAAGAGCTACAAATTGGATGGCTTAAAACAACAGAAATTTATTCTCTCACAGTTCAGGAGGCTAGAAGTCTGAAATCAAGGTGGTGGCAGGGTTGATTGCTTCTATAGGTTCCCAAGGAGAAACCGTCCCATTCCCGTCTCCTAGCTTCTGGTGGTTGCTGAGAACCCTTGGCACTCCTTGGCTTGTGGCAGCTTAATTCCAGCACCTGCCTCTGTCTTCTTACAGCTGTCTTCCCCCTGAGTGTCTGTGTCCAAATTTCCCTCCTCTTGTAAGAATACCAGAGTCTCTGAGTGGTGCAAATGGTTAATGCGGTTGGCTGCTAACTAAAAGGCTGGAGGCCCAAGTCCACCCAGAGATGCCTTGGAAGAAAGGCATGGCAATCTATTTCTGAAAAATCAGCCATTGAAAACCCTGTGGAGTACAGTTCTACTCTGATACACAGGGGTTGCCGTGAGTCAAAATTGACTCAATGGCAGCTGTATTTTTTTTTTTTTTTTTAGTATCAGTCATTAGATTAGGGCCCACTCTATTCCAGTTTGACCTCATCTCAACTTAATTACATCTGCAAAGACCCTATTTCCAAAGAAGATCACAGGACACAATTCAACCCACAACAGTCTCTAACTTAGCTGTTTTAATTCCAGTGTTCTAATTATTTGATTGTTCATGTAAGTACATACAATTTTTGATCTGCCTCTTCTTGAATCCATATTCTCAGTTCTGGTCAATCTGTTTCATATTATTCCCAACTGTCCTTAGATGGCCCGTGTTAAGTGTGTAATTCACACACCTCTGCCACTTTCTCTGAGTTCTCAGCAGCTCCTAGTTTCACCAGGCTGTCTAAGCTCCACTCTCGCTCTCCGAGACCCTCCAGGCCTCACCTGCTCTCTTTTAGCTCTCCTACTGGAGACATCCAAAGCCACCTTCTAGAGGAGGTGCAAATAAAAATCACTCTGCAGATAACCCAGTTATATCTTCATATTTCATTTAGTCAGAGCTGCTTCTTTGGGGGTGAAAAATACAGCTTGTCTGACAGTTTCTTGGTATTATGATGCCACTCCATCCAAAACACAGCAAACAGTAGGTTTGACAAATATTACAGCAGTTAAAAGGTGGAAAGATTTGCACTGTGGGTACCCTTCTAAGAAAATCTCCTCAAAGACACAAGAAGCTTAAGATTTAAAGGCAGAAAATAGGACAGATAAAAATGTGACTCAGGCTGGTAAATAGAACCAAAAATATAAAATTCAGAAAGTATGTTCTAAAAATAGTCAGATCTTCACACGTAGCATGCTCTTCTTATACAGTTAAGTCATGTATTTGAGATAAGTTTCAGGAAGAATCTGACTTCATTCTTGGGAGAAAAGGTACTAAATTCCAAGATCTTTGCTTTACGTAGGTCCCTGGGTAGCACAAATAGTTTCTTCTTGACTACTAGCAGAAAGGTTGGTGGTTTACACCTACCCAGCAGCTCTGAGAAAGAAAGCCCTGACAATCTGCCGTCTAGTCTGTTCCAACTTACAGCGACCCATGCACAACAGAATGAAAACACTGCCTGGTCCTGCGCCATCCTCACAATCGTTGTTATGCTTGAGCCCATTGTTGCAGCCACTATGTCAGTCCATCTGGTTGAGGGTCTTCCTCTTTTTCGATGACCCTCTACTTTACCAAATATGATGCCCTTTTCCAGGAACTGATCCCTCCTGATAACATGTCCAAAGTATGTGAGACCAAGTCTCGCCATCCTTGCTTCTAAGGAGCATTCTGGCTATACTTCCTTCAAGTTAGATTTGTTCATTCTTTTGGCAGTCCCAGGTATATTCAATATTCTTCACCAACACCATAATTCAAATGCATCAATTCTTCTTTGGTCTTCTTTATTCATTGTGCAACTTTTGTATGCATGTGAGGCAATTGAAAACACCATGGTTTGGGTCAGTGATACCTTAGTCCTTAAAGTGACTTCTTTGCTTTTTAACACTTTAAAGAGATCTTTTGCATTACAATTTATTATTATTTATAGTTGGTTAAAGATTGTCACAACTTTTTCGCCACTCCTATTATCCTGAGATGAAGTCTATTGCGCTCCCATATCAGCTCTGCTTTGACCAATATGCTAGAGGTAGGAAAACACATCAGACAAGCAGTGGTACAGACGAGAGAGGTGGGACCAGAGCGGGGCTGGGTGATGGAGAGACCTTCCTGTCAATCGCCAGGGGTAGAGCTAAACTTGACCTCACACAGTCAACAAGAATGTGAGGATTTGCAAACCTGAGAAAGTAGTGGGAACTAACCCGAAGGAAGCAAAGTGGAGCAGCTGAGAAGACATAGGCAAGAAAAAAGATTTTCATACACCACTCAGGGTTAAGTTGGGTAAAGGAAAGGGAACTGATTATTCCTCATCGCCAAAATCCTCCCCACTCTGGAGACTGTGGTGAGATTCCAAGAGGAGGAAGAAATGAAGAGATGAAAGCTAATATAGGAGGCTGAGGGATATAGTAGAAGCACATGGATTTTGGAGTCAGACAGACATGGGCTTGGTGCTGGCTCTGCTATTCAGTAGCTGCGAGCCTCTGTGCAGGTTCAAACCCTAGAACTGTGGCTGGTACAAAGGGTTGGAGGGGAACAAGATTGGAGTCAGGGGACCTTGTGGTGGAAACCACCAGTGCTCCCCCAAACCTACTCTTCCCCTCTTTGGGCACATGCTTGCCCCACATTTCCCAGACTCCCTAGCAGTTAGCTGAGACCATGTGACTGTGTTTATTCAGGTCGAATGAGAGCAGATGAAATGTGTGCCACTCCCAGGCCTGACCTGGAAAAGACTCCCAGGCACATATTTCAGTTCTCATTTCTCTTTCCAGCTGACCAGAGTATCATGCCCACAGAGCCTATGGAAGCCACATATTGAAGACAGAGAAGTCTCCATCAGTCAGGGTCTCTCAAGGACTGTGTCAGGGAGAGCTGTCCCATCAATAAATTTCTGTTGTCCTAAGCCATTGATGTTTTGGTGACTTTTTGTGTCTACAGGCTAATGCACTCCATGTAGGAGATTGTTGCATGACCCAAAAAAAGATGATGAGGATCTGGCCTAGGATGTGCCATAGGGGATAGAGCAGGAAAAGTAAACTGTGGCTCAGCTCCTGGGAACTTTCTCATGTTTCTCAGCAGCAAGGATGTCAGAGTCAAGGAATCGGGCATTCTTTAGAACTCTATAGACTGGGAAGAATGAGCAGCAAGACCCCCAGCCAAGCAGCCAAACAGATGATGGAGCTGATGTTGGAGGCATCAGTTAGGAAAAGTAGTAGTTATGGCAACAGCCATTCAGCAAGGTCACCAAGAAGCTGAGAGCACAGAGTAATCTGACAGGGACAGAGACAGCAGGGGGACTTTAATGGCAAAGACAGTGTGGAAGCCGTTCGGACCCACTGGGAAAGGCAATGATGTTGTTAGCTGCTGTGGAGTCAGCCCCCAGCTCATGGCCATCCCATGCACAAGGGAAGGAAACGCTGCCCAGGCTAGTGCTATCCTCATGTGTGGATCAGATCGTTGTGATCCACAGTTTTTTGTTTTTTTTAAATAATACACAGCAAATTAGGTTCTCTTTTAACAATTTCTATACAACTTGTTCAGTGACTTTGGTTACATTTTTTGCAATGTGTCGACATTCTCATTATTTCCTTTCTGGCAGTTCCGTTTCCATTAATCTAGTTTCCCTGTCTCTCCCCTTACCTTTTCATCTTTGCTTTAGGGTAAATGTTGACCATTGGTCTCATACGGATTTTTTTTAAAGCAGCACGGTATTTATGGGTGATATTGTTTATTTTATGAGCCAATCTATTCTTTAGCTGAAAGGTGAACTCTGGGAGTAGTTTCAGTTCAGAGTTTAAAGGGTATCTCATTGCAATAGCCTTGGGGGTCTAGTTTCAACAGGTCCAAGTAAGTCTAGACTTTTTAAGAATTTGAGTATTGTTCTACATTTTTCTCCCATTCTATCAGTCCATCTATTGTGTCCCTGATCAGAATGGTTGGTAATGGTAGCCAGGCACCATCTAGTTCTTCTGGTCTCAGGGTAGATCATTTACCCTTGCCATGGTTAGTGTAGGGTATTAGTCCTGTAGACTAGTTTCTTCTTTGAGTCTTTGGTTTCCTTCTTTCTCTTTTGCTGCAGATGAGTAGAGACCAATAGTTGTATCTTAGATGGCCTTGCACAAGCTTTTAAGACTCCAGATGTTACTCACCAAACTAGAACGTAGAACATAAACTTTATGAACTATATTATGCCAATTCATGGAGTTGTCCCATGAGACTATGGTCTTATGCCTTCTGTAAAAACTCCGCAGGGGCAGCATCTGACCTCCTCCAACCTCACAAGGGGGAAGGAGAACCAAGATCAACAGCGTAAGCTTGACTTTCATGAGGTGGAGGCCAGACAAGCCTCCTCTCTCTGCCTTCGTTACTAATTCTAACACCAACTGTCCTTTGCACAACACTCTCTACTTCTCTGCTGGGTTTGATAATTCATTGCAATAGCCACACAAAACTCACAGACCATACTCATGATTATGGGGTTTATTAGGGAAGCAACAGTTACAATTCAGGCTCAAGAACACTTAGGATACATGGCCTCTTCCCAACCGTGCTCACAGGCACGCCTCTCCCTGGCTCTAGGCCTGTCTGCAAGGGCACTTTTCTCTCTCTGTGGGCTGGGAAGCCCACCCTGCCATCTCCTGCTGCCAGGTCTCTGCTAGTGGGTCTCTCCTGCCACTGTTTCTCACCGTCTTCAGGATTACAGCTTGCTCTCTCTCTCTCGTTCTCCTGCTTCCAGGAAGTTTTCAGCACAGGGATCCCAGGTCCAAATGATGTGCTCTCCACTCCTGGCTGTTCTTCCTTGGTGGTGGTAGGATCCTTCACTCTGCTCTCAATTGGCTCTCTTTTAAGGCAAAACTGACCAATTCCCTTGGTGGGTCACAATTACCCTATCACACAGTCCCGCCCAATCACCTGGGCGGAAGTTACAAGACCATGGCTAGAAAGGTCGCACAAAAGTAATCAATTGCACTGCACCTTCAAACCCAGACAATCAATCCCTCAAGGTGTTTGTTTATGTCTAAGAAGTATACTTAGCTGTGCCCCCTATGTGCTTTATTATATATATGAATATATATGAAGCATACACATACATGTATGTGAATTGACACCTTTGAACTGTGCTGTTGCCAAAGAATATTGAATATACTGTGGACTGCCAAAAGAATGAACAAATCTGTCTTGGAAGTACAACCAGAATACTCCTTAGAAACAAGGGTGGTGAGATCATGTCTCACCTACTTTGGACGTGTTATCAGGAGAGATCAGTCCCTGGAGAAGGACATCATGCTTGGTAAAGTAGAGGAAAAAAAGAGGAAGACTCTCAAAGAGATGGATTGACACAGTGGCTGCAACAATGAGCTCAAGTATAACAACGATTGTGAGGATAGTGCAGGACCAGGCAGTGTTTTCATTTTGTTGTACATAGGGTCGCTGTGAGTAGGAACCGACTTGACAGCACCTAACAACAACAATAGATACACCTATTCATGCACATGTTTCCACACACATATACCTACCTATACCCATATATGCATATATACCTACGTATGTAACCACACACATATTTTTTGCTTGTTGTTGTCACAAAATTGTTGCATTTACCAAAACGTCCCTTACTGTATACTTCTTCATGACATTATTCACCTTGGTCAAGTTTTCACACTTTACCATTTGGTATTACCTATCCTATCACCAGAAATAACAAGTGTCCACTATCTAGAGAGTGATTCTCTCCCCTCCTGCCCTCCTATCCCTGATAACCAGCAATGAACATTGATTTCTAGGTATACCTATTCTTATCTTTGTACAAAAGTAGGATCATACAGTATTTGTCCTTTTGTGATTGACTTATTTCACTCAGTACAATGTCCTCCAGATTCAACCATGTTATAAGGACTCATCATTATTCTTTATGGCTGTGTAGTATTCCATTATATATATGTACCACATTTTGTTTATTCATTCAGCTGTTGATGGGCACTTAGGTTGTTTCCATCCTTTTGCTATTGTGAATAGTGCTGCAATGAACATAGGTGTGCATATGTCTGTTCTTGTCGTTTCTGTTAGTTCTCTTTGTTATATAACTAAGAGTGGGATTGATGGTTTGTAAGGTAGCTCTATTTCTAGTTTTTTGAGGAAGCACCATACCATTTTTTCATAGTGATTGCACCATTTTACATTCCCATCGTGTGTAAGTGTTGCAATCTTCCCACATTCTTGCCAGTGTTTATTGTTTTCTGTTTTTTTGATCAGTGCCATTTTAGCAGGGGTGAGAAGTTATCTCATTGTAGTTTTGATTTGCATCTCTCTAATGGCTAATGATGGAGAACATCTTTTCATGTGTTTGTTGGCTTCTGGAATGACCTCTTTGTGAAGTGTCTGTTCATGTCCTTTGCCTATTTTTTAATTGGGTTGTTTGTCTTTTTGTTGTTGAATTGTTGCATTGTTTTTGTATTTTATAGATTAGACCCTTATTGGATGTGTTGTTCCCAAAGATTTTTTTCCCAGTGTGTAGGTTGTCTTTTTATCCTTTTGATACAGTCTTTTGATAAGCATAGGTACTTAATTTTATGAGGTCCTAGTCATCTAATTTGTCTTCTGCTATTTGTGCACTTATAGTTGTGTTTGATAGTTTATTTTTTTAAAAGATTAGGTCCCATAGTTTTGTCCCCAAGTTTTCTTCCAGGCACTTTATAGTTTTAGGTTTGACATTTAGGTCTTTTATCCATTTTGAGTTAGTTTTTGTGTATAGTGTGAGACATGAGTCCTGTTTTCTTTTTCTGAAAGTCGATATCCAACTCTGTCAGCACAATTTGTTAAAGAGATTATTTCTTCCCCATTAAATGGAGTTTGACCCCTTGTTAAAAATCAGTTGACCATAGGTGGATGGACTTATTTCTGGGTTATTCGTAGGATTTTCCTTTACTGATTTTTGGAAGTAGATCACCAGGCCTTTCTTTATAGTCCATCTTTCTAGAAGCTCCGCTGAAACCTGTTCAGCATCATAGCAACACACAAACCTCCACTGACAGATGGGTGGTTGTTGCATATGAGGTGTATTGGCCAGGAATCAAACCCAACTCTCCCACATGGAAGATGAGAATTCTACCACTGTATCACCAATGCCCCCAAGACAATGCTAGAGGTCTTGGATTTCACTTGGAGAGTCTGCACTATACTTTTTATTTCGTTCTCTCTGCCCCAACACACATTTAAAGCTCTGGGCGGACCCAGGATACAGAGATGGAGGGGTACTCTTCTTGAGAACTTCCTACACTGCTTTGCCCAGATTTCTCTGGCTGTTTGCTAGGTGGGGGTGAGGTAGAGCCCAGGCTGCCATGCTGAAATGACACAGAGCCTAAAACACTGGCGAATAACCCATTATAAGAGTTTATGTGGAGTGTGGGGGTGGAGTAAAACAGCTCATTAGGGGGATAACTGATGATTTGTGTGGATCTCAGAGGCAGTTGCTGTGAACCGTTACTTATCTTATTTTCCTCTATCACCTCTCCTATCCCGCCCTAATTTCCCAGATCCTTTACTAAGTGGTAAAGAAATCTATATGCTCTTTCCCTTCCTCCTCAGCCTATTTTCTTTTGCTGTTACAGTTTCTATTTCCACTGCTATTTTTTTTTTTCTGGATTTCAATGCAGCAAATCCTGTGAAAACATAATATAGAACTTTTTTTTTTTTTTGTTAGAGCAGAATAGAGCTAAATGGATGCTGTGCAGGGGATCAATTTTACTTCAGCCATAAAAGCAGAGCATCCTTTTTATTTGCTGGGAAAAAACATGACATTCATTAAAATATAATTTTCCAAAAAAAAAAAAAAGCTAAAACCACGACTCTTATGGAGCGCACATGTTAAAGATTTTATCTGATTCGTTAATTAAATGAGGCAATCAGGCAGATGTTATAACTGGTTCAAAGGAGAAGTCAAAGAAGCTCAAATTTATACTCTAAATTCATATGAGGTAAAGGAATGAGAATGTTGAAATGAATGTGCAAATAGATGCAAAAAACCTTTCTCTTTGTGGGGGAAGTGTTGCTCCTCCACCAAGCAGAAATCATTTGCATGTCTATAGACAGCAATCATTTTGCATTGCTATCATTTATTTACAATTTACAAAGTTGTAAAATAGCTCCCATAGAATCAGAATCAGATAACCCAGAAGAGTGTTTAGACAATGCATACTTTTCCACTGAAGTATAGATTTTTTTCTTACACATTTGGACCAAATGCTTCTGGCCTGAAAAATCACTCCCTGGTTCATTCTACATGTGGCATAAGTTACCTCAGAAGAAATGTTGCCAAGAAGGAAACTTAAGTCTAGTTGCAATCAGCTTTGCCGTTGCCGTACAAATAACGCAAATCTAAACTTGACCCTGCCGAATGTTCATGAAAGGGTATTAAACTGTGTCTCATACTAAATTAAGGAACCAAGACTGAATTTGGTTGTCATAGAAAAAGTCAAGAGACCTGCCATCTAGTTCCAGCTTTCTGACTAAGAAGTATGTAATCTGTGAGGCTCAGTTTTCTTATCTGCAAGATGGGAGAGGACAGACTTGAGGTTCTCTACGGTTCCTTGTAGTTCTAAATTCTTTTGGTTCTACTTCTCCTGTCAGTGGGATGTTTTCTGTTTTCTGTTACTGGAAGAGGCTGCCCAGGCCCGGCTCACTATTATTGACTCCCCATTGCTGACCGCCATATTGTCTCATGATTTTGTTTTTCCCTCTGGTTCCAGTCTCTACAAAAGGTTTCAGATTAACTGATGTTCCTTCCTTGAGGGTGGAAAACAAGTGCCAATGATCTAAGAATGAAAAACCAAACAAACCACCCATCTTGTGACAAGAAAAAGCAGGATGTCTCCAGATAATCCCCAAGGATGTCACCAGATAACCTCTAAGAATACCAATAGAAGGTTAACTCATCTAAGACATCACCACTTCAAGGGGAAACTAACACAAACTTCTAAGGTCCATAATCCTGTCCCTATAAAAGACTTCAGCTGATCTCCAGCCGGGCAGACGGGTTTTTTTGAGGAATCTATTCCCCCTGTCTCCTATATATTGATATATAATAAACGTCTTGCTTCTCACCTCATCCCTGTCTCAGAATTGGCTATTGCGGCAGGCGGCTCCAATCTGCGTTATTGCGGTAACATTACTCTGAGGAATGTGGAAAAGAATTGTTTAAATCAATTCTTTGTTGTAGGGGGAAAACATCACAAAGTCTAGTAAAGCAAAAATGTTTTATTTGACATATATTCAAAAAGGCAAAAGTGGGAAAACAGACAAGCATGCTGCTAGAGCCAAGTCTGTCCTAGTCTACAGACTATTACCGAGCCATCAGTATATATTAACATTTCAAATGGGCAAAACCACTGAAAGCTTCACCTTTTCACAGATTGGCTAGAAACTGTGATCCTACATTTTGAATCGTCTTTCTTAACAATCATTGGTTTCAGTAATGAGAGTCAGGAGGGTCTTCAATGGTCCAACAAATTTTCTGTTCACTAAATGCTAATAGAAAAAGACAAGAGTGGAAAGTCTTTTGTGTTCTGTTTGATTGGCTTTATGTGACATTTTCCCTAAAAGATATTTTCCAAGATTATTTTAGCTATTGTCTTTATACCTCAGGGCTCAGTTGATGTGTCCTTGTGAGTCCTTGTGAGCCCTTGTGAGCCCTTGTGAGCCCAGCTCCAGCTGGGTCACATTCTGTATGCTTACGGACAGAGAATAATAACTCCAATATTATTTTCTAAATCACCTCTAGAAGAGTGGTCTTAGTTTTCTGGATTACAAACTTCTCTGAAATCTAATAAAATCTATGGTCTTCTGCCAAAGAAGCATAAAGTTTTTTGTACAATGTTTGCTTATTCAAGGGACCTTCCAGACCCCTTTCACAAAATCTAGCACATTAAGTAGGAAGAAGAAAAGAACATGTTTGACAGTGAGAATTAGATTCTCTGATTAAGGACTTGTTATTTTTTCTTTGACCACCAAGTGGAATTGATAGCCAGAGCAGCCAGCAGCTGCTCAGCCATTATGAAGCAGGACCTCCTCCTCCTGTCCATTATCATAAAAATCTTAAGTGATAGACAACGCTGAGTGTGGCTCAATTAGCAGCTGCTCAGCCATTATCAAACAGAACCTGCCACCTCCTTTCCATTGTCCTCAAAGACCCTGAGCACTTTGTGTAGCTCAGTTCCTGCCTTAAACAAGTCAAACCCAGTTTACTAGCCTCAAAAGTGTAAGACCTCTGCCCAGGGTGGGTCTTATACACCATTTTCTGTACATACTAAATTAAAAAAATGCAATTTGTCTTACTGCGCCTTCACACCATCATAACCTATGCAGTCCATGATGTCTGTATGTACTTCCCTGTGAAGGATGGTATAAAAGCTTCTGCCTCCCTTTGTTCAGGGAACATGATTTGAGGTATATACCTCCTTACTTCTTGCCTGCACCTTGCAATAAATGTTCTTCTTCCCTCCTCACCTCGGTGTGTCTCTGTTGACGAGAAGCCACGACGGGTAAGACCTGCTTCAGGTAACAGAACGGGCAGCTCTCACATAACTGACCTTTACTAATCGTGAGTCTGTAAGTCCCTTCCCACTTCCCAATAAATCCTGGCTTACTGTCTCTTGTCTTTTAATGGCTCTTTTCTCCTAGGATCTGGAAAGGTAGGCCATTACTATCCTTGATTTATCACTACCAGATCCACACGAGACAGAATGTAGGTCATCAAGTTTGACAACATCCATTTGATTCATGTATTTAAGGCTCTAGGAAAAACAGGTCAGATGAGAGACCAAGGAAGCTGGCTGGGAACCAAATAGCAAATTCCATACTGGCAACACAGCAAGACCATTTGGGTAATGACACCAACTTGCCAGTGGTCTATTATGGAGTAAGAGATTCTTACAGCATTGCTTTATTAAGCATGAAATAATGCCATGATGGCATTGAACGCTTACAATGTGCTAAGCTCTATTTACATGATTTACACATTAGTGTTAATATGACATCCTTGCAAAAACAAGGTTTTCTTTTCTTTCCTTTTTTTTTTTTGTGTCTTCTTCTTCTTTTTTAATGAATAACAGAAATTGAGGAGATAGCAGTTAAGTGACTTGCCCAAGGCCATTAGTAAGCTAGTAAGAAGCAGACAATATTCTAACTCAGACTCTAGTTGCAAGACCTCTTCTCTTTCCACCTCATTACAGCATCCCTCCTGTGGCCCTCCTCGCTGCTGCCCCTCCTCCTCTACGGGACAAGTGCATCACCAGAATGCCAAGTGTGAGAAGACCGTGCCGCAGTGAAAAAAAAAAGGAAAAGGAACAGCACTTTTCAATTCAGCAATCATTTGGCAAAGGAAGCAATTTTGCTGTGAAAACATAGTGTCTAAAATGCTTTATTAGTGGGAAGGCAGAGATCTTACACAGAGAGAGAGAGAGAAAGAGAAAGAGACTGCTGGTAGAGCCTAGACCGTGGAACCGACAGGATAGTCGTCATGACTGTTGCTGACTAAGAAGACTTCCCAAAAGATCCCCCTGTGTGATGTCCCCAAATGTCTGCTATTGAAAAGACTTATAATTTCACACTAAGGATAAGCTTGATGGTGAATATGTAGGTTATTAGTCACTCAATGGAGTTTCTTAAGCACGTGTTATGGTCAAGACTCTGACCCACAAGGAGGCTGGAAAGGGGGCTGCAACATAAGAGAATTCCTGACTTCTGCCCTCTAGAGCTTCTTACTCAGATTTGTCAATGAAGAACTATAATATGAAGAAGATTAAAATAACAGGTGGCTAGATGAACAACAATTGTGCCCCATTAGCTCAAAGGAAGAAGTGTTAAATTTCAACTGGGGAATTGAGAAAGGCTTTATAAAGTGGGTGAAATTTGAGCTGAAACTTACAGGATGACAGTAACCTTGGTTGGCAGAAAATGGAGGGAACTGCATTTCCAGCTAAGAAAACAAATGTAGAAGTATAGGAGCAAGCGGTACTTAGAGGAAAGGAGAACAGTCAATGTGGCTAGAGCACAGAGAAGATAACTGATCTGGTGGGAGATAAGGCTGGTTTTGAATGTTAGGATAGGATAAGGAGTGGGTGGCATATTTTATTACCAGATCTTCACTCTTCCTTCTTGCAAAAGAAGTACATATCTCCAATCATTGCCCTTGGATTTTTCAGTGCCTCTATAGGAGATATATAGAGTCCCTGGGCAGTACAAATGGTTAATGCACTTGGCTGCTAACCAAGAGGTTTGAGGTTTCAGTTTACCCAGAGGCACCTCAGAAGAAAGATCTGGAGATCTTCTGAAAAATCAGCCATTGAAAACCCTATAGAACACAATTCTACTCTCACACATATGGCATCACCATGAGTTGGAGTTGACTCAACAGCAACTGATATAGGAGGAGTATATATCTTTGCCCACATGACATTGGTCTTAGTCATGTGACTTGTTTTGGCCATGACATGTGAACAGACATGACATATGCCATGCTTGAGCAGAAGGTTTGAGAACCATTCTTCATTTCCAACAGCTGTCTTGCTTTTCCCCTCTGCCACCAGAATGGTTTATCTCATAGACAAGCTGCTCCTTCAACTGGGTTCCAGAATGATGACAACCCATGCAGCAGATCCACAGCTGAGCCCACAATGACCTGTAATTAACATGTAACATGAGCAAGAAATAAACCATTGTTGTTGCAAGTCACTGAAATTGGGAGATTGTTTGTTACCACAATAAAGCTGACTAATAAACGTTTTTCACTTTAGTTTGAAGACAATGGATTTTGGAAAAGATGACAAAAATTTTCCTTTCTCCCCTCTCTGGCAGTCCCATGAATTTTAGTGGTGAACAAAACTTTGTTTTAATTTCTGATTCTATTTAGATTCAGTTGCTTTTTCCATATCAGAAGCAGTCTGGGGGAATAGAATAACAATTAATACTCACTCTTTATAGCTACTGGATCAGATTCACCTGGAGTCTATGTAAATCTGATAAATAGCAACGTGGGTGTCCAACACTTTGTAGCTGATGGCAGCAAAAACATCACTTTCTTCCAAGTTGTTGTGGATATTGCCAATTGCCAGATAGGAATAAAGATGTCGAATTTAAACTTGAAGTGTTATTTTCCAGGGATGGAATATTCCATTCAGGCTCAGCAAAGAAGTGTGGACAGATGTTTCATGCTGAGACAGCCATCAGGGAAATGGATTGTTCATGCCGGCTAAAAGTTTGTGCTGCACTGATGGTTTAACCTTCATCAGGCCAATGAGAAGAAGTTGAGAACACATTTTGCTCTGTTTCTTATTACAACTTAGTTGAGCACCAACAAGGGTCACCATGTAGTATGGGAAGGAGCATGTTAGGTGGAAAGTGCATGGGCTCAAGTAATACCAGTAATAGTGATTAGAGTGATAATAATGACGATGATGACGATAGTGGTGGTGGTGATGATAAAGAAATAAAAAGAGAAAGAGAATAGACTCTGGACTCAGTTAAAGCTCAATTACAGGAATGGCTTATAACTTACTAGCTATAGATTTTGCAGAAAGCTGCTTTTTAAAATCCCTGAAACAAAGTTTCCTCATTTATAAAATGGTAACAATAATATCTCTCTGCTATAGTGATCCTGAGAATAATAGGAAATAATGAATGTACAGTACTTGGCATGTAGTAAGTACTCAATAAATGTTGTTGGAATTCTGTTTCCTCAACTTTTAGTTTTTAACCTGGTCTCCCTCTCCTGAAGGTTTTTTCCTGACCCTAGCAAACCCTACCATCCTGCACTGTCTGGATTTACCGTTTCATCAAGGCCTTCTCTGACTGCAGTCTATGGTACTATCTCTTCTCTGAAACAGCAGGAAAGGCAATAAGTGTTCAATTTTTGAACACATTAATTCATTTATTCAACACATTTCTTGAGAACCTACTCTGTACCGAGCACTGTTCTAGGGGCTGGATATACAGCCGTGAGCAAAGTCCCTGCTGTCACTGAGCTTAGGTTATAGTCAGGGAGAGAGATAATAAGCAAATAGCCAAAAGCGTAGTAAGTCAGATAATGGTAAGTACTATAAAGAAAAATAAAATAGGGCAATAAGGAAAGGGAGAACCAGGGTGGGAGGATACTATTTTATATTAGGCAGTCAGGGGTGGCCTCACTCAGAAGGTAACACTGGAGTAGAGGGAGAGAGCCATGAAAACATTGTGATGAAATTTCAGGGTAAAGGGTTGAGCCAGTGCAAAGGCCCTGAGGCAGGAGCAAGGCTGACATGTTCTAGGAACAGCAGTATGCCAGTATAGCTGAGCCGAGTGAACCAGGGAGGAAGTGGTGGGAGATGAGGTCAGAAAGGTGGGAATCTTGAAGGTGATGGGAAGGAATCTGATTTTCACTTTGTGCTAAGAAGCCATTGGAGGGTTTTGAGCAGAGAAATTACATTATTTTAATGAGATTTCTTTAAAGGCTCACTGTCTATTGTGTTGAAAATAGACTTCAGAAAAAAAATAAGGACAGAAGGAGAGAGTTAAAAGGCTCTTGTAGTGCCAGGTGAGAGATGATGGCAGCTTGAACAAGATGGTAGTTACGAAGGTGGTGAAAAGTGGTAGGAGTCTGGATATATTCTGAAGAGGGAATAAAAACAAGATTCTTTGATAGATTGGAAATGAAGTGTGAAAAAAAGGAGTCAAGAATGACGCCAAGGTTTTTGGTTTGTACAACTGGAAGGATGGGGAAGATTATGGGAGGAGTAGGGTTGGGTTTTTTTTTTTTTGGAGGGGAAATCTTGGATTCACCTCTGGAGTTTGAGATATATATTATATACCCAAGTGGAGATCAGCTAGGCCGTCGGATATGTGAGTGGGAGTTTAATGGAGAAATCTAGGCTTGGAATGTGAATTTGGGAGTTAAAACATATAGATAAAATTTATAGTGGGGAGACTAGATGAGGTCACTGAGAGAGTGAATCCCGGGGACTCCAGTGTTCAGGACCTAGAAAGATGAGGAGGAATAAGCAAAGGCGACTGAGACAGAGCAACCATTGAGGAGAAATGAGAACGATGTCCTGGAAGCCAAGTGAAGAAAGTATTTGAAGAAGGAGGAAGTGGTCAACAATGTAGCGTGCCACTGTTAAGTGAGTAGGATGAAAGTTGAGGATTGGCCATTGAATTTGGTAATGTGGAAGTCACTAGAGGTCTTGATAACAGCAATTGTGAGAGAGTAATTTTGAAGATGAAGTCTTTAAGAAAGACTCTGGAAGGAGAAGAAAGTAGTTTCAACAACTCATTCATGGAGATTTGCTGTAAAAGGGGGCAGTAGCTGGAGGGGAAAGTGAGGTCAGGGAGGTTTTGTTCTAATTCTGTAATATGAGTGGTAGTTCAGTATGTTTGTATGCTGTTGGGAGTGACCCAATCGAAAAAGAAATGTTGTTGATCAGGAAAGAGAAGAGACAATTGCTGGAAATATGTTTGTGGGTAAGCAAGAAGGTATGGAATCTAGTGCACAGAGGAAGAGTTTGGCTTCAATAGCAACCCAACAAAGTCATACATAGGAACAAAAAGGAAGACAGAGTATATATGTGCAGATACATATATAAGTTGGGAGAAAGGGGAGCTGGGAGAATGCAGTTCTCTTCTGATAGCATCTTTTTTTTTTTTCCCCCAGTGAAATAGAAAAATGATGGAGGAGTGCTGAAGGTTTGAAGAAAGAAGAGAACATGTAAGATATTTACCTAGGGAAGCAGAGAGTCAAATGGACCAGGAAATGTAAAAGGATTGCCATCAGCTCTAAAGGCCCACTGAGGTTGGTAGTCATGAATTTAATGTGAGACTTGTCAGTGTGATTGTGGGCATTCTCTTCAGCCATCATCAGCTGCTGGAGTGCAGGTGTAAGTAGGAGTAGAGATGGATTTAAGTGGGGTTTTACCAGGCAGATGTGACAAGGGGAGGGAGGAGAAATGGACTTAAGGGTGAATGCAAGTGAGTGAATGCAAGTGAGTGATTTTTAATGATGGACCATGGATTATAAGTTGGGTAAGGAGGGGAGTGAAGACCTGAGGGGAATGAGGGACAGAGATGCATGGATTGTAGGTCTGGGTGAAGATGAAGAATTGTCGGAGTTGGGAAACTAGAGGAAGTGGCCTGGAAAAATCAGAGGCGGTAGATGAGTGTGTGAGAGTTGTTGTATGGAATAGTTGGTTATTGGGAATAAACAGTTATAGGGTATGGCTATGGAGTCGAGAGGCTAAGGAGGGGCAGAGGACAAGATCATTAACCAGTATAAAAAAATTAAACCAAACTCATTGCCGTTGAGTAGATTCTGACTCATAGCCACCAGTAGGACAGAGCAGAACTGCCCCATAGGGTTTCTGAGGCTGTAAATCTTTACAAAAGCAGACTGCCACATTTTTCTCCCATGGAGTGGCTGGGAAGTTCCAACCGCTGACCAAGCACTGTAACCACTGCACCACCGGGGCCCCTTTAATCAGTATCGCCCTGCATTATTCCTTGAGTCTTATGCACCAATAAGTGCTTAGAAGAGAGAAGTCATATTTTGTATGTCTTCGCCTTTCTCCCCAAGGATCCAGGACAGTGTTACGGCTCACTAGGAGCTTCATTAATGCTTATGAATTAGTGTCAAATGAAAAGTTCAGCCATTGAGGAAAACTGGGGCAATGAGACTCAGATCTTCCACTACAGACTACTACTTTCTGCATCCTCACCCCAAATATTATTCAAGCCATTGAGATGGACTAAAGGGGATCCCTGACCCTAGAGGGATTAAAATAATGGCTATAATTATTCAAAGTCAGCCATAGAATTCCATGGTAGGAGGTCATTCCTAATTTGCTAAAGCATGAACTTGGATTTTATGGTATTAAGTCTTAGCTGGTGACTGAGACTAGCCAGCTACTTCGTGTCTACATTCCATGTGGCCATGTTGTTCTATGGCTATTGTCAGATCTGTTGATACTCTCTGAAGGGAAGAAAGCTGTAATTATTTGTGAAAATTGCCTAAAAACTAGAGCAGAACTTTCACTGGGGAATGCACAGAGGCCTCTGCATCCAAACCCCAAAACCTCAAAAATGTAGTAAAAATAAAAACAAAAAACACAGAACAAATTTCAAGTCCATTTTATTTAAACGGGCTCATTGCTTTAATCTGTATTTTAGCATATTGCTAAAATACTCAGGTCAAGAAGTACCTAGTTGGGGGTAGGCGGGTAGGGGGGTGGAGAGGAATTGCCTTTGTCCAAAACTAGCATTAGTGACAAGCTGAAGGAAACTTAACAGAAAAAACCTCTCGGTTTTTCTGAGTTGGGAAAATGAAAATAAACCAAGATTTAAAAAAAAAAAAAACTTTCCTTATGTAGCAGCAAAGGGATAATTGGGAGGCTGAGGCTTATCATAGTCAATCAAATCTGATCACACAGCAGCTTTGGCAGGAGGAGAATGGGGACCTAAGTTGATGTTTTGTCGAGAGCCTACTTCTTGTCCACTTGCCCTGCCCAGAGGGACAAAGCGTTCAGAGGGATCGGGCATAACAGTAACCTTCCCTCCACCCCTCCACGCTCCCCTTTCACCCTCCTCCCCAACGTGAACTGCTGAAGTCCGCAAATCTTGCTGACCCTGGGATGTGGGTTGGAGGCTCAGAGGGAACAGGTGATTTGCTCAAGGGTATATCAGCTCCTAAGTGACAGAGCAGAGACTCAAACCACATCTGCTGGGTCCAGGTCCAGGCCTTCTTCACACCCCAACCAGACTGCATTTTTGAGACTCCAACTTGAGTAGCACCTCATAACTTGCAAGAGGCGTTGGTCCAAGCTTACTGATGGTGCATTTCAGTCAGGATTACCATTTGGGAGGTAAGAACATCCTAGACGCAGGGTTTCAGCCTTGTCTTTATAAGCATATTTCTTCCTCATTATGTCTCATAGCTGTTTCTTCCCCTTTCCGTTCCCACTGCTTCCCATCCCTCCATTATCACACACTGGGCTATTGTATCTAAGCTGAACATTCTGTCACTTGTGCTTCTTTCTTCCTACCCAGTTTTTGCATTGACGTAGGTTAATTTTCCTAAAATATCAGCTTCATTACATCACCTGACTGATCAAAAACATTCACTGGCTGTTGTTCGCAGGATCAGGTACAAACTCCTTGGCTTGGCACTCAAGGCCTCCACACTTCGGCCTCAATCTACCTTCGTAACCATATGTCTCACTCCTCCACCCCTTCTCACCCTGGAGTTTGTATACTCCCAAATCTAATCCTTTGTTTCCTGCATTCTGTCTGAGTTCACTGCCCTTATCTCTCCTCCACCCCTATATATTCTACTGCTATTCTTTCAAAGCTGAGGTTCGTTTTCACCTCATTGAAGAGTTCCCCTAAATATTCCAGCATTTGGTGTTTTTTTTCAGGGCTGGGTGTCTTCTGTTTGTCAACCCTTTACCCTCCTCCACCCAGTTCTGTGCCCCAGGAAGCTGAGCGGCATGGGCTCGTTCCATGTTCCCAAACACTGAACTCCCTTCTGTGGTTTCCTTCCACCCTACCCTCACCTTGGTCAATAGATTTTTTATTTTTTCCAAATTAAACTCCCCTCAAATTACCCAATTTGAATCTGCCATCTGCTTCCCGCCAGGACCCTAACTGCTATCTTTCTCTCCTATACACTCACCCACTGCCATGGAGTCGATTCTAACTCATAGCAACCCTATAGGACAGGGTAGAGCTGCCCATAGGTTTTCCAAGGAGCAGCGGGTGGATTCAAACTGCAGACCTTTTGGTTAGCAGCTGTAGCTTTTAGCCACTGCACCACCAGGGCTCTGCTCATTTATTGCCTGAAGCCTTCCTATATCATACCAAAGGCTGCCTTGAATTAATAGCTATTTTCCTCTGTGATTATATGTTCTCACCCAGACTATAAGTTCTCTGAAGGCAAGGAATATGTATTATACTCCAATATCTGCTAGAATATTCCCCTTAGACCTCCTACCTCAACAACACTTAAGCCAAAATGCCAAGCAGTTCACTGATTGGAGAAAGTTTTAAGTCAATAATAAACAAAGACTTCACAGGCCAATGTTCAAGTATAAAGTTAAAGATTGTGGAAAAAAAAAAAGTCAAAAGAAAGACTCTCAAGTTTTTATCATTTCCTTTATTTCAAAAATGAAAAAGACAGAAAAAAGAAAGAAAGAAAGAAAACGGCCTAATTTCTCCACAACTATCACCTGTCCTGTGTGTTGTCATGATGCTGAACAGGTTTCAGTGGATCTTCCCACTAAGACAGACTAGGAAGAAAGGCCTAGAGATCTACGGCTGAAAATCAGCCAATGAAAACCCTCTGGATCACAGTGGATCACGGGGATGGCACAGGACCAGGCATGACTTTGTTCCACTGTGCATGGGGTCACCAGGAGTCAGGGCGCTGACTAGATGACAGCTAACATCTATAAAATGAGGATTACAGCCCTACTCTTTCTACCCCACAATACTCAGGCAAGGATTAAATCACACAAAGTACGTAAAAATACTCTCCAAAATATAAAACATTATGCTATCTAAGTATTAAAAAACAAAACCAAACCTGTTGCTGTCTAGTCGATTCTGACTCATTGCTACCCTATTGGACAGAGTAGAGCTGCCGCATAGGGTTTCCAAGGAGTGGCTGGTGAATTCGAACTGCTGACCTTTCGGTTAGCAATTGAGCTCTTATAGGGATTGTAATTTTTATCAAGTTAAAGCTGACCGTCTGTAAAAGCTAGTATTCCTAAAGCTTGATGGGAAGGCCAAACTTCCAAAAGAAGTAATGTATGATTGTTGTTGTTAGGTGCTGTTGAGTCGATTTTCTACATTAGGCTGTGAAATTTGACAGTGTGGTAAGGAAAATATCTGAAAGATTCTCAATGAACAAAGCCACCTGGTGATCTTTTATTATCATGTGTCCCTGTGTAAAGAACACCTAATTAGTTAGAAAAAGCGGACCTATTTACAGCCTTAACAAATTTGCTCTTGAGAGCATCCAATTATAATGGAAATAGGAAATTGAATGATGTAGGGAGTTGATAATGATATACTGCACCTTTCTTCTCCTGGTAATTGCCTCCAATTTAGTCCTACTCAAAATTAAGCAAATTATTAGGATAACTCAAAGACATTTTATGTTTACCCTGGCCTGTGGCGGGCAGCTACAAAGGGTGCAACCAACTTTAAGGATCTGACGATAAACTTTTGGCCCCTTAGAGATTACTTCTAAAAGTCTGGGGACAATTTTCCAGGAATTGAGAAAACAATCAAAGTTGTTGCAAAAGGTAGGTAGGTAGGTAGACCTACCTCTCACAGCTTTTGTGAAGACTGGAATAATAAATACAAAATACCTGGCACATGGTATTATTCAATTGGGGTAGTTCCTTCTTCCTTGTATTTAGCAACCTTGTAGGACAAAGCAGAACTGCCCCATAGGGTTTCCAAGGAGCAGCTGGTGGATTTGAACTGTTGGCCTTTTGGTTAGCAGCCAAGCTCTTAACGACTTCACGACCAGGGACCCCCCCTTGTAATTAGATGTGTGTATATCATGACGTAGTGGTTAAGAGCTATCACTGCTAACCAAAAGGTCAGCAGTTCGAATCCAACAGGCGCCCCTTGGAAACCCTGTGGGTCAGTTCTATTCTGTCCTATAGGGTGGCTATGAGTCAGAATCAGCTTGACAGCAGTGGGTATATCACATATGAATATATTAAATGTGTAGAGTTATATATACAACATGTTCATAAGTCTAATTATAAATATAACATCAACATAATACAGACTGTGCTTTTGGAAACTTAAATTCAGAACAAAATATATATGCTTTTAATTATAGTAAATATGCCATACAGTAAGGGAAATTAACATTTCCAAAAATTGATAAGCAAGAGAATTACTGCCTAAGACAATCTGCTGAAAATTAAATGTGATCTGTACAGGGTCTTTGTGGCTATAGTGAATTGCAGGTATGAAAATGTTTTGATTATTTTATTTCATTGTCCCCGGCATTATAATTGGCTATAAGCTTAATTTCTTTCGATTTTATAAAGAGGTTTAAAGAAGAAAGATCACTTGGCAAGAAAAGAAAGTTATAGAGAACCAGCGAAAAAGCATCTTTATTTCTATGTACAAATCTCATGGTAATGGGAAATTGAGGAATGTGTTCCTCACTGAACCTTCAGTACAGGTTGGATATGAGTGAATTAGGCCTTTTCAGATTTCTTCCATCTCTACTTCTTTCTCTTCCTGCTTCTCTTACTCCTCTGCTACTTTGTGTTTTGGGCTCTGCTTACTCACAGCTGCTTCTTCTCACGGCTTCTATTATCTCTTGGCTTCTGTCCTCTATCTTCTTTCTGTGAGTCCTTCGCTTTCTCTCCACTTTACTGTCGGCTGATTCTGTGCATCTCAAATGCCCCAAGTCAGGGGATCTGATTAAGAGGGTCTGTCACCATCAGGAGAGCATGTTGGTGGGCCGAGCTCTAGCACTAGGTCCGTGCCAGCATGGAGATGGCTGTTTTGGGGTCAGGAGCTGCTCTGGGCTCTGCTCCAAGCAAATGGGGTCAGGGGGTTGGTGTCATGTGATACTTATGCTTGTGAAACTCCTTAATGTAGTCTGTGGACACAGTTGACACCAGGGTAACTGTCATGGATTAAACCGTGTTCCCTTAAAATATGTGTCAACTTGACTAGGCCATAATTCCCAGTATTGTATGTTTGCACTCCATTTTGTGGTTTGTTGTGATTATCCTATGTGTTGTAAATTCTACCTCTGTGATGTTAATAAGGCAGGATTAGAGGCAGTTATGTTAATGAGGCAGGACTCAATTTACAGGATTAGGCTGTATCTTGAGTCAATCTCTTTTGAGATATAAAAGAGGGAATCAAGCAGAGAGAAGAAGGAACTCACTACCACCAAGCAAGAAGAACCAGGAGAGGAATGCATCCTTTGGACTCAGGGTCCCTGCACTGAGAAGCTCCTAGACCAGGGGAAGATCGATGACAAAGACCTTCCCCAAAAGCCAACTGAGAGAGAGTGCCTTCCCCTGGATCTGGCACTGAATTTGGACTTCTAGCCTCCTAAACTGTGACAGAATAAATTTCTGTTTGTTTAAGCCATCCACTTGTGGTATTTCTGTCATAGCAGCACTAGATAACTAAGACAGATAACTGACAGGTTCTTTGCTCATCTTGGACAATAGAATGACCTTTGAGACCACTTCTAACTCTGAGTCTGTGACTGCCAATTCGGAATGAGTTTCAATTACCATGGGCTGGATGACAATTTCTTACTTAAATCTGGGATCATTTCCACCACAGTTCATTGACTCTAAGATGTTATTAATTGTAAGCTGAACCATTTTTTATGTACCAGTAGAATTGAAAAGAGGAGCCTTGGTGGTACAGTGGTTAAGAGTTTGGCTGCTAACTGAAAGATCAGCAGTTTGAACCTACCAGCTGCTTCTCAGGAGAAAGACGTGGCAGTCTGTTTCTGTAAAGATTTACAGCCTCGGAAACCCTATGGAGCAGTTCTACTCTGTCCTATAGGGTGGCTATGAGTTGAAATTGACTCGACAACAACAGGTTTTTTTTGTTTGTTTTATTTTTTTAAGATTGAAAGAGGATTCCCTGGGTGGTTGCAAATGGTTACAGTGCTCAGCTGCTAACCGAAAGGCTGGAGGTTCAAGTCCACCCAGAGGTACCTTGGGAGAAAGGCTTGGTGATCTATTTCTGAAAAACCAGCCACTGAAAACTCTATGGAGCACAATTCTGCTCTGACACGCATAGGGTGGTCATGAGTCGGAATCAACGCCATGGCAACTGGTTCTAAGATTGAAAGAATACTGTCAATTAAATTTTGACAAAATACTCTCTTATTACGTAGTTTTTTTATTGTGTGCATATTAAAAGAGCTCTCTTAGACTTAAATAGACGTAGTTTTTTATTATTTATATCAGTGCCCATGGAAGCAGCCGTCAAAAAATCAGATGATGTATTGCATTGGGCAAATCTACTGCAAAAGACCTCTTTAAAGTGTTAAAAACCAAAGATGTCACTTTAAGGACCAAGGTATGCCTGATCCAAGCCAGATGTTTTCAATCACCTCAAATGCATGTGAAAACTGGACAATGAATAAGGAAATCCAAAGAAGAAAATGTAGCCTTTGAATTACAGTGTTGGTAAAGAATATTGAATATACCATGGACTACCAAAAGAAGAAACAAATCTGTCTTGGAAGAAGTACAGCCAGAATACTCGTTAGATGCAAGCATGGCAAGACATCATATACTTTGGACATGTTATCAGGAGGGATCAGTCCCTGGAGAAAAACATTATGCTTGGTAAATAGATGGTCAGCAAAAAAGAAGAAGACCCTCAACGAGATGGAGTGACCCAGTGGCTGCATCAATGGACTGAAGCATAACGATTGAGAAGATGGCATAGGACTGGGCAGTGTTTTGTTCTGTTATACACAGAGTCCCTGTCAGTCAGAATCGACTTGATGGCACCTAACAACAACAACAACATCGTTTTTTGTGTATACTGAAACAAAAATATAGCAAAATAAATTGACTAGGTATTCTGGAAACCTTTTCACTTTCAGAGTCTGACTCTTCTGAATTACTTTTCTCTTGACTCATCCGAAGATCCCATGCTTTTGCACTTGATCTCATCCTCTATGCCATCAAGTGCATTGGTGATCTGCTGTTCTTTAAAAACACTATTGTCTCTGATATTTTCTTTCATGCTGCTGATACCTATTTTGCAAGTTTTGATACTGGGACTTTTTTTTATCTTATCAGAAGTTATTGAAGATTTTATAGCATGACCAGGACTCATATTCCTTCCTCAAATTGTCCTTAAACGGTCGGAAAGGCTACAACTGTCTAGTCATGTCATCAGGAATAATAATAAGTTCAAATACAAACAAGCAACAGCAGCCATGGCACGACAGCCATCTGTCATGCAATGCTACCAGAGATGCTGCCAATTTTAAGATGTTAAAATGTGGAAAACAGGGTCTTAGAGTCAACAAAGTAGACATTATTACCAAATTATAGATGACCCCATGTGTGTCAGAGCTGAACTATGCTCCATAGGATTTGCAATGGCTGATTTCTCAGAAGCAGATCACTAGGCCTTTCTTGCGATGTGCCTAAAGACACACAGGTTATTATGGGGAGAACCAAGTCTCCCAGCTCAAGGCTTTTCCACCTCATCACTGTGGAAGAGGAATGAAGGGAATTGACAGTTACTGAGCATCTGCTCACTGGGTGCCCTAGACACTTCATTTGGGTTTTGTCATGCAATGCTCAGAAAAACTCTTCGAAATATGTGCTGCTTTACAGATGAGAAACCGAAGGTTAGAAGGTTGAATAATTTGCCCATGACCCTAGGTCATCAAATGGCAGAGAGAGAATTTAAACCCAGGTCTAAGCAAGGCCAGTCCGTAAAGGTTGGAGTAGGATTGGGCAAGAAAGACAACTAAGATTCAGAAAAAAACTTTAATTAACTTTTTAAAAAACTTTTAATTAACAGAGCAGCAAATTATTGGTATCAAGGATACACGTGAATGAGTAGATGCAGCTCCCTGGTGCCTGAGGTTCGTGGTAATGCTGCCTGCTTAGAATGAGAAACCAGGCCAGGCATGCTGCCTTTTATACCCATGACTGGGAGTGGAGGCTAATCAGCTCTCAAGGGTCTATCTCCTACCACAAAGAAAATTCTTACTACACCGAGTGTATTTTCCTATATTCTATTTCTTATCCACTGCAGATCTGACCTACTGTTAGCCTATTACTGAGTCTAAAGCTTTTGCTTTCTTTTCCTGTTTTTTCTTTTTGGCTGTTGTTGGTTGGTTGACTGGTTGGTTTAGCTCTAAAGTAGTAAAAGGACTTCATTTTACAAGGAGATCTCAAAGACATCACTTAAGTGGGCATTTTCCCTTTTGTTTCATTCAACAGGTAGGCAATAATGCACCAGGAAGTATTCTAATATAAAATGAACTTGAAATGACAGCACAGGTGTTTTAGAGTCTCGTGCCTGAGACCAAACTTTCCACTGTGGTCAGAGGGGAATGGTTGGCCATTTATCATTACAGATTACGTTGTCTCTCTGAGCTCTTCAAACTCTTGGCGGGCAGCCAGGGGGCTGTGTGTCTAAAATAAGAAGCCAAAGGGTGAGAAGTCAGACCAAGATGGGGCTAGAGCTCGCAGCAAGATGGCAGTGTTTGATGAGGTTCACTTTTCAGCTCCCGTCGCCCAGATGTTCCTGAAGAGTAGGTATAGAAAGCAGGGCCATCTGCCAGCCCCCATTGATGCTATGGTAGACAGAGATGAATTCTGAGCACCACTCTCTGCCCTTGGATGGAAGTAACTGATGTGAACTCAAGGTTGCTTACCCTGTCTTAAACTCCCATCCATTAAACAAAACCAAACCTGTTGCCGTGGGGTGGATTCCAACTCATAGTGACCATATAGGACAGAGTAGGAGTGCCCCATTGGGTTTCCAAGGCTGCAATCTTTACAGAAGTAGGCTGCTGCATCTTTCTCCCATGGAGTAGCTGGTGGGTTCAAACTGCCAACCTTTTGGTTAGCAGCTGAGCACCTTAACCACTGCACCACCAGGGCTCCTGGACTTCCATCCATACCCAGGAGTAATTCTTGGAGAGGCCTCTTCAAGGCCTGTGAGATGACATAGGTTTCAACAATGACAAAAGTAAATAGCTGCCACATATTGAAAATTTACCATGTTTCAGGTGTTTCACGCATTTCATCTTATTCAATCCTCACAACCACCCTACGATGTACCTATTATTATTCCCATCTTTAAGATGAGAATACTGAATCTTAGAGAAGGTTAAGCCACTTGATCAAATTCACAGTCAGTAAATGGTTAAGTCAGCACTTGAATCCAGGTCTGAATGAGAGCCCAGACTGTCTTCTACCTACTAGGCTACACTGCCCCACCATTTGAATACCCAGGGTCTGGACTGGCCACACTCATGGTGACCAGTCAAGATTTCCGCTTCAGAAAAAAAGGATGAAATGCCTGCAGGTTGAGGTAAGCTCTGACTCAGTTTAAAGGCCCACTTGTAGAATCACAGCTTTAAAAAAAAAAATAAATAAATAAACTGTGGCATTTTCTCCTATCTTTGTGGCTGTTTGCCTGGGTTTTACGACTGTTGGGGCTTGGTGCCAAACCCTGCATTTTTCTTCAGTTCTCTTTGACCACCAGCTCCTATATCTTATCCAGCTCCAGGCTGGTATCCTGACTGTCATTTTTTTACTTCCCTGGCCGACATCTTAGCTCTATCCAGGCCCACTCAGTTTGAAAACCTACTCCTGTGGTACGTTACTAACCTGTAGCTGTTATCTTAACACCTCTTCCCTTAAGTTCAGCAGACCAGTAGAGGCAACAGTTCCAGATAGGGAGTCTCTGGGAAATAGGTGGGAGATGAAAAGGCAAATCTAGATTTCCCCACGAGGCCTTGATCATCACATAAAACTAGTTGAATGGGAACATCAAGAATCCAAAAATACCTGCATGGGCCACCCAAAGTTGGGTGATCAAAATCTTGTTGGAATTCTGTGGTTGACGGTTGAGTCTCTAATTTTGGAGAGCTGAGCTGGCACCAGAGATGTCTAAATGGACTTGGGTCTACCCAATCCTAGTTCAAAGTGGAGTAGTGGAGATTCTAGGCATAGGTGAGTAGGAATTGTTGGAGTGCGTGTGTATATGTGTATGTGTGAATGTGGAGTTCTAACTGAACAGATATAGTACTGAAGCCTGTGTTGGGAAGAAAATGAGAAGCTGTAATTCCAGGAAGGAAAGGTAAGCTGAGATAGAGTATTTTGGAACTTTGAGTAATCTTTTCCTTTTATTCTCCATCTTTCACTTTCATAAATCCTTCTTTCTTTTTCCTTTGTTGGTCAATTTATTCACTCAACAGATACGAACTGAGTTCCTATATCTGCATTCACAGTATCGTGTTCAGGGAGAATGTTCATTCCCATTTAATTTTCTTATAAAGAAGGGCATTATTCAAACTATGCCTCCATATGTCCTCTCTGAAGAGAATTATTGACTCTTTGTTGCATCATCTTGCTCCTCAAGACGTTCCCCCTTAGCGATACTCAATAAATGCTCAACTGCCTCCCACAAAGGAGGTCTGAAGTGAGACCCAGATCCACCAACATCCAGGAGCATGCACTGGAACTTCAGTGCTGTGAATTCCAAACGAGACTCCTGGCATAACATTCTGAGAGATATGCCAGTTGTAAATGGTTGCTTTTCCCTTCCACTGGCATCTTGTCATTCTTGTTAGGGGTGTCAAGTTGGTCCCTCATTCATGGCAATCCTACGCACAACAGAACAAAATACTTCCTGGTCCTGTGCCATCCCCATGATTGGTGGTGGATGGAATGTTGTTATCCATAGGGTTTTCACTGGCTGATTTTTGGAAGTAGATCATCAGAACTTTCTTCCTAGTCCATCTTAGTCTAGAAGCTCTGCTGTGTAGAAACACATAAGCCTCCACTGACAGATAGGTGGTGGCTGTGCATGAGATACATTGGCTGGGAATAAAACCCACATCTCCCTCATGGGAGGCAAGAATTCTACCACTGAACTGCCACTGCTCCACTGGCATCCTATTGCCCCTAGAACAAGGGACAGAAAAGAAAGGAGGGAGGGGAATGGAGAAAACGTAGGGGAAGAAAAGGGAATAGAAGAGAAGTGAGGGGAAGGGAAGAGAAGAGAAGTGAAAGACAAGAAAGAGAATAGATAATACTGGTCTAAGGAGAAGACATCACTGGATCATGAAGAGCAGCATAAGGCAGGATACAGTTATGTGTGTGTGTGTACATGTACACACATATAGTTTTGGTGATTGCTTCAGGAGTCTTATTAAAATTTATCACATTTGATTCATGGCCAGGGTGCTATTTATGTGCTTTACAACTAAGATGTAGCTACACTTAACTGACTAAGTAAGCCAGGCTAAGTAGCTCCTCAAACTGAAAATGAGATGCCCCCTCTCTCTTTCTTAGCTTTGACTTTACATTCCTTGACTGAGTTACTGACAGATCTGTTTCAACTTAGACTTATTTCTGCTCTCCAACAAAGGTTAGCTCTGGTTCAGGGAGACCATATATTTTTAACTTCTATCCATATTAAACCTGGCCACTATACTAGTACAGAAGGTAATTACCAAGCTGAAAAAAGGTCAGAAGGCATTCCTCTTTGGTCTTCCACCTTAGGGTTAGCCAGAGTCTCTACAAAGTTTTGTAGGGACAGATGTATCCCTGTTGTGTCTTAGTACCTATGAGCCTTGGGATCTTTTTCTCTTGTTTTGTGCATTTATAGAATGAAATGCAAGAAATTCTGTTTGAGAGAATTCAGTTCTGCATTCTTGGTCATTCTATTATAATGTTCACAGAGTTACTTGTTATATGGGCATTATCAATGAATTACCACTGATACTGCAACTACTGATCTATGTATTTATTTTCCTCTAACAGGTTGTATGATACTATGGAACAAGAATCTTGTCCTTCTCTTCATCTTCCCATGCACTTATTAAATGCTCAGTCAATGTTTGTTGCAGAATTCATGACTAGTTGTTATCATTAAACAAGCAGTTTTCAAGAATGGAAAGAATGTTTAGGGGTTGACAAACTGTAGAGACTAGTTCCAAATTGCTGAGTAATTTGGAATTTGTTTGATGATGTCCGCTTGGACACAGCACTGTTATCTCTAGCCATGAGCACCATTTTTAAGTGCTTACTATCTGCTAAGCATTGTGTTTGACTTTTAATTTTTTCCTAATATGTTTAATAACCCTGGATATAAATTTTATTATTCTCATTTTAAAGATGAGTGAAGTGAAGCTTTGAGAGATTAAGTAAACTGCTACCCATGTGTCTGTCAGTTTGTCGTACCGTGGGGGCTTGTGTGTTGCTGTGATGCTGGAAGGTATGCCACCGGTATTCAGATACCAGCAGGGTCACCATGGTGGATAGGCTTCAGCTGAGCTTCCAGACTAAGACAGACTAGGCAGAAGGACCTGGTAATCTACTTCTGGAAAGAATTAGCCAGTGAAAAACCTTATGAATAGCAGCGAACACTGTCTGACCTAGTGCTGGAAGATGAGACCCCAGGTTGGAAGGCACTCAAAAGATGACTGGGAAAGAGCTGCCTCCTCAAAGCAGAGTTGACCTTAATGAAGTGGATGGAGTCAAACGTTCGGGACCTTCATTTGCTGATGTGGCATGACTCAAAATGAGAAGAAATAGCTGCAAACATCCATTAATAATCAGAACATGGAATGTACAAAGTATGAATCTAGGAAAATTGGAAGTCATCAGTAACGAAATGGAACACATAAACATTGATATCCTAGGCATTAGTGAGCTGAAATGGACTGGTACTGGCCATTTTGAAGTGGACAATCATATCGTCTACTATGCCGGGAATGATAACTTGGAGAGGAATGGTGTTACATTCATTGGCAAAAAGAACATTTCAAGATCTATCCTGAAGTACAATGTTGTCAGTGATAAGATAATATCCACACACCTACAAGGAAGACCAGTTAATATGACTGTTATTCAAATTTACCCACCAGCCACTAAGGCCAAAGATGAAGAAATTGAAGATTTTTAACCAGCTTCTGCAGTCTGAAATTGATTGAACATAAAATCAGGATGCATTGATAATTACTGGTGATTGGAATGTGAAAGTTGGAAACAAAGAAGAAGACTCAGTAGTTGGAAAATATGGTGATAGAAACGATGCTGGAGATGGCATGATAGAATTTTGCCAAGATCAACGACTTCTTCATTGCAAATACCTTTTGTCACCAACATAAACGGTGACTATACACATGGACCTTGCCGGATGGAATACATAGAAATCAAATCGACTACATCTGTGGAAAGAGACTATGGAAAAGCACAACATCATCAACCAGAACTAGACCAGGGGCCAACTGTGGAACAGACCATCAATTGCTCATATGCAAGTTCAAGTTGAAACTGAAGAAAATTAGAAGAAGTCCATGAGAGCCAAAGTACGACCTTGAGTATGTCTCACCTGAATTTAAAGACCATCTCGAGAATAGATTTGATGCATTGAACACTAATGACTGAAGACCAGAGGAGCTGTGGAATGACATCAGGGACATCATACACGAAGAAAGCAAGAGGTCATTAAAAGACAGGAAAGAAAGGAAAGACCAAAATGGAAGTCAGAAGAAACTCTGAAACTTGCTCTTGAACCTCAAGTAGCTAAAGCAAAAGAAAGAAATGATGAAGGAAAAGAACTGAAAGAAGATTTCAAAGGGTGGCTCGAGAAGACAAAGTAAAGTATTACAATAACATATGCAAAGAGCTGGAGATAGAAAAGCAAAAGTGAAGAATACACTCTGCATTTCTCAAGCTGAAAGAACTGGAAAAAAATTCAAGCCTTGAGTTGTAATAATGAAGGATTCTGTGGGGAAAATATTAAATGATGCAGGAACCATCAAAAGAAAATGGAAGGAATACACGGAGTCATTATACCAAAAAGATTTGGTCGGCATCCAGCCATTTCAAGACGTAGCATATGATCAGGAAGTGACGATACTGAAGGAAGAAGTCCAAGCTGCGCTGAAGGCATTGGCGAAAAACAAAGCTCCAGAAATAGACGGAACATCAACTGAGATGTTTCAACAAATGGATGCAGTGCTGGAAGTGTCACTCATCTATGCCAAGAAATTTGAAGGACAGCTACCTGGCCAACTGACTGGAAGAGATCCATATTTATGCTTATTCCCAAGAAAGGTGATCCAACCGAATGTGGAAATTATTGAACAATCTCATTAATATCACATGCAAGTAACATTTTGCTAAAGATCATTCAAAAGCGGCTTCAGCAGTATATCGACAGGGAATGGCCAGAAATTCAGGCCGGATTCAGAAGAGGACGTGGAACCAAGGATAACATTGCTGATGTCAGATGGATCCTGGCTGAAAGGAGAGAACACCAGAAAATGTTTACCTGTGTTTTATTGACTATGCAAAGGCATTCGACTGTGTGGATCATAACAAATTATGGATAACACCGCGAAGAATGGGAATGCCAGAACACTTAATTGTGCTCATGAGGAAACTGTACATAGATCAAAAGACAGTTGTTTGGACAGAACAAGGGGATACTGTGTGGTTCAAAGTCAGGAAAAGTGTGCATCAAGGTTGTATCCTTTCACCATACCTATTCATTCTGTATGCTGAGCAAATAATCCAAGAAGGTGGACTATATGAAGAATGGGGCATCAGAGTTGGAGGAAGCCCATTAACAACCTACAATATGCAGATGACAGAACCTGGCTTGCTGAAAGTGAAGAGGACTTGAAGCACTTACTGATGAAGATCAAAGACCACAGCCTTCAGTATGGATTACACCTCAACATAAAGAAAACAAAAATCCTCACAACTGGACCAATAAACAACATGATAAACGGAGAGAAGACTGTAGTTGTCAAGGATTTCATTTTACTTGGATCCACAATCAACACCCATGGAAGCAGCAGTCAAAAATCAAAAGATGCACATTGCATTGGGCAAATCTGCTGCAAAAGACTTCTTTAAAGTGTTGAAAAGCGAAGATGTCACCTCAAAGGCTAAGGTGCACCTGCTCAAGCCATGGTATTTTCAATTGCATCATATGCATGGGAAAGCTGGACAATGAATTAGGAAGACCAAAGAAGAATTGACTCCTTTGAATTGTGATGTTGGTGAAAAATATTGAATATACTGTGGACTGCCTAAAGAACGAACAAATCTGTCTTGGAAGAAGTACAACCAGAATATGCCTTAGAAACAAGGATGGCAAGACTATGTCTTACATACTTTGGACATGTTATCCGGAGGGAACAATCCCTGGAGAAGGACATCATGCTTGGTAAAAGTAGAGGGTCATCAAAAAAGAGGAAGATCCTCAACGAGATGAATTGACACAGTGACTGCAACAATGGGCTCAAACATAACAATGATGGTGAACATGGCACAGGACCGGGCAGTGTTTCGTTCTGTGGTACATAGTGTCATTATGAGTCAGAACTGACTCGAGGGCACCTAACAACAACAAACCCAAGATTACATAGTGACTAGTGTGATTAGGAACCTTATCTAGGTAGGTCTGCATTCATACCCTACATCTCCGTACTTCTCATAATCTGTCAGGAAGAAACAGGAACTCAGAAGATTATTTAGGATATATCATTTATGCAACAGGTAGCTTTTCTGGAAGCAAAACTGTTTTACCTTTATATAGCATTTTAAATGTATTAAGTAGCTATGCATGTATTAAATTATTTGATCTTCTCTCAAACCTTATGAGATATTATCTTTATTTTTTTTAGTTCAGAGAATTCATAGGTCATTTTCTTGGATCAGAAATATTGAACAACCTGCCCCAGGACACATGGAAAGAAGTAGTTGAGCCAGAACTAATCATAAGATTTTTGTGGCTTCTCCCACTTGATTCCACATCCCAAAGATAACAAGGAATTCTAAAAGACTGAAGGAGTCAACTGACAAGCTCTGGTCTAACACTATGGACACAGACTTGAAAGTCAAATTGTGTGCTAAAATGTAGTGCTTATAGCATGTACATTCAAAGGACATATATAGCAGCCACATTTCATTTGTGATTGTTCATGGTTTCCATAGCAATATGATTTATTTCCGGTAGAGTTAAGTTTGTCAGCTTAAAATAGTAGCTTTCTCTAATTTAAAGAAACAAATAAAAAGTTCACCGTTATTTGTTTTCCATTATCCACAGATCATAATGCTCAGTTATGGCAAAGAGACAATTCCCACTACAGAGCAAACAGGAAATAAAGTCTCCATTGTTTGTCTGGAACAAAAGGGATTTCTGTTGTCGGTGAGGAGCTGCAGCCAACACTGGACACCGAGTTCCAAACGTACTGTACCAAGGCTGGAGGTCTCTCTCCTTCGGATCTGCATATAGATGCAATGCCAGAGAGTGGATTATAACACACAGAAGTTTAAATTGTTCTTCCTAAAGCAAAACAAAGATTAAAGAGAAAGAAGAATGATTTTCTGTAGGAAGGAGCACTCAGCCTTGAATGGAGCCGAGAGGTCTAGAACCAGAAGAAAACAATAGTAATGAAAGCTAACATTCATTGGGTCCTTTCTCTGTGCCAGACACCATTCTAAAATCCTTCTGCAAGTGATCTGTTACTTTTTCCAACAGTCCCATGAGGTAGATACTATTACTATCCCTGATTTACAGATGTGAAAACGGATGTACAGGAAGTTATGTATCTTATCCAAAAGCATGTAGTTGGGAAATGGCAAAGCTAGGATTTGAGCTCTGGAAATCTGGTCCCAGAGCCTGCACTCTTAACCACAATTCTACACAATAAACCAGAAAAACAATTGCCATCGAGTTGATTCCAGCTCATAGCCACTCTATAAGACAGAGTAGAACTTGCCCGATAGAGTTTCCAAGGAGCGCCTGGTGGATTCAAACTGCCGACCATTTGGTTAGCAGCCAAACTCTTAACCACTATGCCACCAGGGTTTCCTCTTCTACACAGGCAAGGAAATAAAAAAGATAAAGACCCTTTCCCAAGCATCCTAAGTGACTGAACTTAAGATCTTGGACTACACGTTCACCGGGATTTCCATCATCCAGACTGGCTCTTCACACATCAGCTAAGGCATTAGGAGAGTAAAGGGAGACCCTTAAGAAGCGTAAAGCCCCTATTTGCCTCACTGCTTTTGAATAAACACACTGGCCCTCTAATTTCAAATAAACAGCCCTCTCCAAAACTCCCTCTACTGCTCAAACCCTGCTTGAGCCACTTGAAGGGTGTGTCCAAGTTTTCGTGGAGCTACAATTTGATTAGCTGATAATTACTGAGTCTCAGATTTGAACTTGAAATTTCTTTGCCATGTAGTGATTGTTGTGCTTGGAGGAATGAGGTTAGGTCTACCTTCCTTTTAGCCAAGGAATGATGATGTTCTAAAATGCTGCAGTCCACACACTAGCTATCTTTGCTGATCTTGTGAATAAAAATATCTTGACTAGAAACAGGGACTTTGGCAGTTACTAATGAGTCTGAAAACCAGAAAAGTTTGTCTGTGAGCTGGAGTATAAAGATACACATGGGGGAGGAGTTCGTTTTGTGTAGTCATTAATAATGTCACTTCTACGAGGGGTCAAATCCCAGCTCTACTATCTACTAGGTCAATAACTTTGAGCAAATTATGTAACCCTCTAAGACTCAGCTTCGTCATCTGTTGAATGGGGATGACAATACTACCCTCTGAACATTATGGAAATTAGGCGAAATAATCAATAAAAAGCAGTTAGAACAGTATCTGGCACACTGTAAGCCTCACTCCCTGCTTCCTTTGGGCTCCAACAATACTGAGCTTCTTGAGTTCCCCAAACGTGCCATGTTCTCTAAGGCACCAGTGCCTTTCCACTCTGCCTAGTGTTTCTTCCCCTATCGTTGTTGTTCTTGCTAGTTGCAGTTAAGTTGGCTCAAATTCATGGATGACAGAACAAAATGGTGCCTATCCTCCTGAAAAATCCCTCCTCATTCTTCAAGCTTAGCTCAAATGCTCCATGACCCACCCAAGCAGTCTGACATATCTCTTCTATCCTTAATACACTGTTGCTAGTGTATCCCACCACTGTAATGATCATTAAATTGTAATGATTTTCCAGTAGGTCTTTCTCCTCATTCAGCTATTTGAGTGTACTTTAGTTCTCCGCACCCAGACAGACCCTGGCAATGGCAGGCATTCAGTAAGTAGTTGTTGAATAGATAAACAGGCAATTACTGAGCTTCACTATAAAGCCAAGGTTTATGTTCACTACATTAAAATAAGAAAATCTTCTGGAAGTATTAACAATCTAATATGATCAATCAGGAAGGCTCTAACCATGAAATCCAAAGTACATTAGCACTTTGAATGGGTATTTTGGACTTAATTGAACTATAACAAGTCCCCAAATCTATCAGAATTATAGTCATATTATAGTCCAAACATAATTAGACCCAGAAGAGACTATAGATCATTTTGTGATGAAAGGAGACTATTTTTATTTATTTATTTTTTTACTGTACTTTAGGTGAAGGTTTACAGAACAAATAGTTTCTCATTACACAGTCAGTATGCATACTGTTTTATGACATTGGTTAACAACCCCACAACGTGTCAACACTCTCCCTTCTTGAGCTTGGAGGACCTTTTTTCTTTTTTGGTGAAAATATACATAGCCAGAGATACACCATTTCAAAAATTTCTACAGGTACTATTCAGTGGCACTGATTACATTCTTCCAGTTGGGCTGCTTTTCTCACTATCCTTTTCCAAATTATTCCATCACCATTATCTTCAACTCATTGCCCCCTAGGCTTCCCATCAAACCTGTTGAGTTGCTGTTGTCAGTTTGATCTCACATAGATAATTCTTTTTTTTTTTTTTTTTGCTTTAGATGAAGGTTTACAGAACAGAATAGTTTCTCATTAAACAGTTAGTACACATGTTGCCCAATGACAATGGTTAACAACCCCACTACATGTCAACACTGTCCTTGCTCAACCTTGGGTTCCCTATCATCAGCTTTCTTGTCCCCTCCTGCCTTCTAGTCCTTGTCCCTGGAATGCTGTGCCTCATTAGTCTCATTTTGTTTTATGGGGCTGTCCAATCCCCGGCTGAATGGTGAACCTCGGGAGCGACTTCACCACTGAGCTAAACGGGTGTCCGGAGGCCATACTGTCAGGGTTTCTCCAGTCTCTGTCAGGCCAGTAAATCTGGTCTTTTTTTTGTGAGTTAGAATTATGTTCTACGTCCTTCTCTAGCTCTGTCCAGGACCCTCTGTTGTGATCCCGGTCAGAGGAGTCAGTGGTAGTAGCCGGGCACCATCTAGCTATACTGGACTCAGTCTGGTGGAGGCCTTGGTAGCTGTGGTCCATTAGTCCTT
>NW_004444046.1:5343422-5393980 GCF_000243295.1 Trichechus manatus latirostris | reverse complement strand
GTTTATTCCCTCTTTTATTGTTCTGATGTTGTTGTCATTTACAGATTAATTGCTCCGATTCCCTGCTGTATCTTTTTTTTTGGTTTTGGATAGTCCTTGAGAGTTCATTTCCTAGATTAGTAACTGACTGGTAAGATCCTGTGTCCTAGATTCAGCTTGTGAGCTGATGTTGTTTGTTCTCAAATTGAAGGACTCCCTTTAATAATTCTTGTAAGTTTGGTTTGGTTTTTACATAGTCCCTTGATTTCGGTTTACCTGGAAATGACCTAATATCACCATCATATTTGAACGAGAATTTTGCAGGATGTATTATTCTTGGCTGGCAATTTTTTTTTCTGAAAGGAAACTCTTGAGGCCAATGGAAGGAGGCTGAGATCACGACCCAACTTGCACCAAAGAAATTCCACAGGGTTCAGATTGTTATTTCATGTTCCAAACAAATTGCATTGATTTTTGCCACCTAGGAAGTACTTTGAATAATAATGCAGTAACCAAAAAAATAAATAAGACAAAACCCTTGCCGTAGAGTCAATTTCGACTCATGGCAACTCCATGTGTTTCAGAGTAGACTGTGCTGCATAGAGTTTTCAATGGCTGTGATCTTTCAGAAGTAGATTGCCTGGGCTTTCTTCCAAGGCACCTCTGAGTGGATTTGAACCTCCAATCCTTTGGCTAGTAGCTAAGCACTTAACCATTTGTGCCACTCAGGGACTCCTAATGCTCTAACACGTATATAAAAGCACATAAAGAATAACTAAGCATTGTCTTTCATACTAAATAAGGGTTTATGGAAATATATACCTTTCATTGTCCCAAAGGGATATCCAGTTCTTCAGCAATTTCACTGTAATGGAAATAGAGCTAAGTGTGGAGACCAGCCCATCCATGCAATTCATAGCTTCATTGGCTTAGACTGCTATAGCAGACAGTATGTGAGCAGATTGGTAAGGGCAGAATATTTCCATGTTTCATGAATGAGAACTAGGGGGATATGTACTAAGAAAACCTTTTTAAAGATATACTGCACAAGGCCACCCACCGTGTAGCCTGTTGACCAACCAGTGTAAAGCTCCACAACCAATGAGAGAGTGAAAATCTGAGGTGCCTGGGTGCCTCTGGGTAAAGGCCCCACAGAGAAAAGGTAAAAGCAAAGGTTACTCTCAAGCAGTTCATACAAGAATTTCTTACCTACAGTCAGATTATGTAGGATGTCTGCAGGCTTGGAGGGGACTTTGAGGTCCCATAATTACTTTTGTAGACTATAATTGTTTTTATAGACAACTTCTGCAAATGTCAGAAGCATGTGTGTGTGTGTGTGTGTGTGTGTGTGTGTGTGTGTCTACACACAGGAATACACTATATTTTTCTCAAGATACAGGACAATCTGAGACTTAAAAACATTGATACTGGGACAGCAGAAATATGTCCAGCTTGTGACCTCGAGAATCTAGTTTACATTTCTCTTCTTTCTCCCACTTGGTTGCTTTTAGATTTACATAGGAGGACTATGGTTATTCCCTACTCTGATATTTCCTTTTGTGTGGTGATTAGAGTAATGCTTCTACCAGCTACCTGCTCCTTCACTGATTCCTCCTCAGGACAGGAGGGGTGACTAGTCTTATTGGTAATTTTGGGAGAAGAACTAGACAGAGATAACCCAGTCCTTTCCTCCCTCCCTCCTCTTGGGAGTCAGCTGCTCATAGAAAGCAAGCATTCTGTTCTGACTCTCTGTGCTAAAAGTTTTGCAATGGGAGAGCTCTAATGGGGAGGCCAACGGTGGTCTAGCTCAGCTTGTCACCAGGTGGGTGAGTCAGCCTGATTATGGGGTGCAGTGTTAGGGAGCTCATTCTTGCTGCATGCTATGGATTGAATTGTGTCCCCCAAAAATATGTATTGTAAATTCTAACCCCTGTGGTAGTTATAATCCCATTTAGGGATGGGTTTTCTGTGTTATGCTAGTAAGACAGTATTAGTGTAGGGTGTGTCTTAAGTCAATCTCTTTTGAAATATGTTGTTGTGGTTAGGTGCCATCAGGTTGGTTCCGACTCATAGCGACCCCATGTACAACAGAACGAAACACTACCTGGTCCTGTGCCATCCTCACAATCGTTGTTATACTTGAGGCTATTGTTGCAGCCACTGTGTCAATTCATCTCATTGAGGGTCTTCTTTTTTGCTGACCCTCTGCTTTACCAAGCATGATGTCCTTCAAGTGAGCAGAGCAGAGATGGGGGAAGATAGATGCCATGTCACATGAGCATCACCAAGGAGCCAAGGAATTGAGGCTGAAGAGACAAGGACCTTCCCCCTACAGAGAGAGAAGCCTTCCCCTAGAGCCAGCACCCGGATTTCAGATTTCTAGGGGATACAGTGGTTAAAAGGTTGGCAGTTTGAATCCACCAGCTGCTTCTTGGAAACCCTATGGGGCAGTTCTACTCTGTCCTATAGGGTTGCTGTGAGTCGGAATTCCACTTTACAGCAACAGCTTTGATTTTTGGCAACTGTGAAAAAATAAATTTCTGTTTGTTAAGGCCACCCACTTATGGTATTTCTGTTATAACAGCACTAGATAACTAAACCACATTCACCAACCTAACCTTTACTAGCAAAGAAACCGATACATTGGACTCCACCTGCCTGCCTGTTGGAGTCAGTCATCCATCTGTGTATCCATAGATAGACAGATAACTAACTAACCCATTGCCATTGGGTAGATTCCGACTTATGGCGACCCTATAGGACAGAGTAGAACTGCTCCATAGGGTTTCCAAGGATGTAATCTTTACAGAAGCAGAAACTGCCACGTCTTTCTCCCATGGAGCAGCTAGTGGGTTCAAACTGCCAACATTCCAGTTAGCAGCCAAGCACTTAACCACTGCACAACCGGGGCTCCCTAGATAGAAAGATAGATATATCTAATCCAATCTATATCCATTGGTTTTCAAAACTAGACCAGGGAAAAGGGGTATGCAACAGATGGAGACAGTTTATATTATCCATCACGTTACCACTTTGTCTTTGCCACAGCAGGACGGATGGCAGTGTCTAAAAGGCAGCCTCTGGCCTTGAGGGAAATGCTCAGTTGTCAACCAGATCTGTAGTGTTTGCCAACTTCCATGGTGCAGATACCTACACCACCTACATGGCACACCACCACCTAGCTACCCATGTGGCATCACTGGATACAGGCCGAGGGGGAGAGGTATACAATCAGCTCTTGAAAGCTAGTGGCAGCCAGCTCAGCTGACTCACTGTGCCTCTTTAAGCTCAAGAAAACTGTCCTTCCAGAGAGGCAAAGGCCTCTGTCACCTGGCTAGATACATACCTTTTTTTTTTTTTTAATTGTACTTTAGATGAAGGTTTACAAGACAAATAGTTTCTCATTAAACAGTGAGTACACATATTGTTTTATGACATTGGTTAACAACCCCACAACATGTCAACACTCTCCCTTCTCAACCTTGAGGACCTTTTTTTTGGTGAAAATATACATAGCCAAAGTTATACCATTCTGAAAGTTTCTACATGTACAATTCAGTGACATCGATTACATTCTTCCAGTTGTGCTGCTATTCTCACTATCCTTTTCCAAATTATTCCATCACCATTATCTTCAACTAACTGTCCCCTAGGCTTCCCATCAAACCTTTTGAGTTGCTGTTGTCAGTTTGATCTCACATAGATAATTTTTTTTTTTTGTACCTTAGATGAATAGATACATGCCTCTTAGCTAGAATTCTTTTTTGGTTATTGCTGCTGTAACTGAGAACTGGCTCAACTGCAGTGGAAGGCCAGGTTTTTGTACCTTACCCTCAGTGAAAAGTCTACTCTCATTTAAATAAATAAAATAAACAGGATGAGAACAGGGTCACCCAGCACGTGGCCACACTGGGAGCCAGGCCAGCATGAATTAGAAGGACTTTCTTCCTAGGTTCCTGCAGTTACACATTTCCTGAACTGGTTTTGGAGTTTGGTAATCACTTCCGGGTCACATAGGCAAGGTCATTTTTCTGTCTTGAGCCTTGATCTGCTAAGCAGCAGACTTACTAGAGTTTAAACTCTGCTATCACTTACTAGTTGTGTCATCATAGGCTGGTTGCTTAAACTCTCCTGAGCCTTAGTTTCTTTATTTAAAAAAAAAAGGGGGGATTGTGATATTTTCCCAGAAGGTTGTTGGATATATTATAAATTCTGTTTTTAGAAACACCTAGGATGGTGTGTCGCTTATAGTAGGCATTCGGTAAATGGTATCTATTATAATTTTTTGTTGAGCGAAGGGGTGGAGACACAGTGCAAGAAGTGGCCAGGGAAGTAGGGTGGCAAGAGAGTTCAGTGAATGCAGTTCCTTTCAATTCTCTTTCTACTTCTTCAGTTTGTGATATTTATATTGGTTTTTCCCACTTTGCCAGACTGCATATTTGTCCTTCCAATACTGCCTTTTTCTGGGCCTCCCTCTCAGAAGTCCCTACACTTATGGAGCTAGGAGAACTGTAAGCAGCAGTGTGTAGCGGTAAGGCCCTCACTCCTAGCAGTAGCTTAAAAATGTGCTTAACATGCTGATATTATTAGCACTTTTTTCATGTTTTAAAATATGCATTTTAAATGCATGCATAATATTCCATTTAATGGACATACCATATTTTATTATAACTACCAGATTCCCAATTAGATTGTTTTTGAATTTTTCACTATTGTAAAACTATTTCATTGAATATCTATTTGCAAAAATTTGTATCCGCATTCAGATTATACCTCAGAAGGATGTAACATATATAAGTCATGTACCTTGTAAAACATTATGATGTTTCTATAGACACCAAGCAGGAAGAGCAGGCCTACAAGACACTCTGAGGCCTACCCAAGGAAAGCCCTACCCAAGGAAAGCTGGGCATTTTTCTTCACAGTCAACCCATAGTGAGCTTCTAGACTCATTCCTTCCTGCCTCAATACATCTCCCATTATTTCTATAGGGAATTCTTAAAATAATCCAGTAGATCCAGACCAAAAAGAACATCAGAATCTTATTAAATTCCTCTTACTTTGGGTTCCCCCACAAGCAGCATGAGACAAGAATTCAAGTGCAAGTAGTTGACTTGGAGGCGAAGGAGTGGGGATGTGAGATAAGGGAGAGGAGGAGGCTGATAAATGATGCCTTGCTAAACCTGCTACTGCTGTGTGTAGCTGGAGCTTAATTCCCCAAGGAACCACTTGGAGCCGGTGTAAACACACGCCTCAGAGGTATCCCATCCTAGAGACAGCTGAGCTAGGGTATCTATACACTTCTGTCAGTCAATGATTGAGGACTGAGGCTGGAGGACGTCCACTCCGATACACTTCCCATAGCACAGGTAGGCAACATGGCTTCAGTGATCAGAGAAGCCTCTCAGGTAAAAGAATGCAAGCGTTGGCACTGGGGAGTCTGCTGGCAGGCACTCACATTGTCAGGATGAGGGCATATGAGCCCCACCAGCACCTAGAATCTGCTTCCAGTGACCACACAGCTGAACTCCTGAAATGTGGTTGTCGCTTTAAGTTGTGATAAGCCAGTCATTAAAAAAAGACACTCATGGTCTGAAATCCATGCACTCTACCCTATAATATACCTGTTGAAAATTGGACAGACCATAACACAATAGGAGAAGAAAGTAGGTGGGGATTTACATGTAGGAAGGTGACAATCACTCATTTAACAAGCATTTATGGAGGGTCTTTCAGTCTGCCAGGCTCTGTGGCAGGTGCTAGAATACAAAGGTGAATTAGACACAATCCCTGCCTTTAAGGAGCTTACTTTATAGTCTGTGGAAAAAAACAGAATCCTCAGAACAGAAGGTAGGCTCAGAGAGCAGAGAAGACCTGTGTCTTGCTATCCATGTTGTTGACCTGGCATGCAGCAATACCCCAGAGAAGAAATATCAACAAACAGAGAGGGCCTCACAAAGCTGTCCGAGCCCCAGTGTAGTCCAGAATTGAAGAATGGTCCCAGGCATCCTCCAGAGGAGCTTCAGGAGATTAACATGTTTCCAAGAGGTGCACAGAAGCAGCAGAGTAGAATTTTAGGCATGAAAGGTGGTTTCTTATGGGACTGAGGGATGACTGGACATGATGTGAGGGGAGGACGGGTGACCTAGTGGGCCCAGTGCTGATGGAGGACAACCAGAACCAGGTGCCTCCTCTCCCACTCCAGTGTTCTCCCGGAGCTCAGATGGAACTGGAGAGGTTGGGAGAGAGGTAACCTGCATTGACTAAGAGTTCTACCTCTGACAGAATGAGGTCTTGTAATATAAATTATAAATTACATTGAGTTATAAATGAAGACTAAGACATTTCTCCTATACTCTAGTTTGTGGATTGATGTCTGTACCCAGTACTCAGCGATTCCCCTAATATTATGTTGTTCTCACCAACAAATTTCCCAGAGTGGAAGTAAAGACTAGTTTTTGGAGTCAGACAGACTTTGAGTCAAATCCTAATTCTCCAGATTGCAGTCCCTATTCAATGTGTGATTATGGGCAAATAACAGTATTTAAACCCTTCTGAGTGTCAGTCACCTTATCCGTAAAATGGTGGTTAGTGTGAGGATTGAGTAAGACAAGCTAGATGATTGTTTACTGGAGGGTCTAAATAGAAGAAGCTTTCAGAGAGGGATTGTGTGAAGATCTTTTGAATTTCATGTGGCTACATGGTGATATCACCATGGTTCAAATCGAGACAGATAGACCAAAGCGACTCAGCCTAGGCTGGGTTAGGTCCCTGGGTGGCACAGATGGTTTGCGATCAACTGCTAACCTAAAGGTTAACAGTTTGAACCCACGCAGTGGTGCTGCAGAAAAAAGCCCTGGTGATCTGCTTCCATAAAGATTACAACCAAGAAAACCCTATGGAGCAGTTCTACTCTTTAACACATGGGGTTGCCATGAGTCAGATCGACTTGATGGCAGTGAGTTTGCTTTTTAGACTGGGTTACTTTGGGAAGCTCCCGTAGACTTCACAGAGACCCTTCAGATACACATACTGAGAAGGGAGTTTGGAAAGGAAAGGCTTTGGTAGAGCAAACAGATGACACCGAGAAATCTCAGAAGAGATATTGCATCATCCTCTCCTTTGGTTTTGCAGATGCAATTACATCAACTCCCAAGAATGAGGGAATTTGCCATAGATCAACAAGCATTTCCAAAGAATAAAAATTACATATGTCAACAGTTTTAAGGTGATGAATAAGCATTGCAAATTCAGATTTTCAGTATGAGAAAGACTAAATACAATGCATTACTTTTGTATGCATGCTTACACAGCTAAAGATTTAGGAATTTACATAACATGCTTTTTTTTTTCCTTTTTCAGAAAAAACCAGATGTTTTTGATTTATGCAAACTCAGGATGGATATTTACTATATTCTTCGACTGACTTACAAGTTATATTTAGGATGTAAAATAATAAAGCTTTAAAGCACAATTCTTTTAAAATTTGTTTCCTTATTATCATGTCTTATAGGCCAGACAATTATTTTTTTATTATTTTGCTCTTTGGAGTTAAAATATACAAACTTCCGAAGCATTGTTCATCTAGGAGAAATCAAGTCTCAGACATTTTGGAAAATAATTGTCATCTGTAACATATGTAAAATATTGTACACAGTATCTGGCACACACAGTTGTTGTTAGGTGCCGTCTAGTTGGCCCCCGACTCATGAGGAGTGAACAAAACCATGGGGGAACAAGACCCAGTCCTGCACCATCCCCATGATCAGGGAGTAGATCAGACCATTATGATCCACAGGGTTTTCATTGACTGATTTTCAGAAGTAGATGGCCAGGCCTTTCTTCCTAGTCTGTCTTAATTTGGAAGCTCCACTGGAACCTGTTCAGCATCACAGCAACACGAAAGCCTCCACTGACAGAGTGGTGATGGTTGTGCATTAGGTCCATTGGCTGGGAACAAACCCCTGGGTTCGTACTAAAGGCAAGAACTCTGCCACTGAACAACCATTGCTCCCTGGCATGCAGTTAGTGCTCAATAAGTTATTTTCCTCCCTTCTTTCACTCACTCACCCCATCCCCAGGAGACATCTGGGGAAGATTCATACCTTCCCATGATTTCTGTGTATTCACAATTCTGTCCCATATTTCTACTCTGCCTCAAGACATGGAATATCTTCAGAAGTTTCTGTTTTAGCTTCTGCAGGTGCTGGCGATGCACTTGGCCCCGTCCCTAAAAAGCTGACTTTACAATCTAGACCGGAAAAAAGGCAAAAAAAATCTTGGATGAACTGTCAGTCTGATGCTCACCTGTCTATATTTAATTCCATGGTTTTCTGTAACATTATACAATGACCTTCTCACCTGGTTGGCTCCCCATTGACTTTCCTCTTCCTCAGGACACGCTGTCTGATGAATAAGGTCATCCCTTATAAATTAGGCCTAAAATAAGTCCTTCAGACTTTAAACTTTGGAAGACTAATAGCTGCATGATTAAGTTTGATAGATACCTTGGACAAGTCTCCTAAATGAAAGTGGTTCCTTTCGTGAATTGAAGAGGAAGATAGTTTTAAAAGCAAAGACTCTCTATAGGTAGCAAACATATCTGCCTTCTCAAATCTGAATTTTAGGAAACAAAATCTATCACCACCTTTCATTTTCATCCATAGACCCTTTCACTGAATAAGAATTTATAGAGTGCCTGCTTTAAGCCAGGCACTGTGTAGGCAATGGGTTAAGATGAATTAAACATGGCACCTGCCCTAGGGAGTTCATGGCCAAGTGGAGAAGAAAGACAAATCAACAGACAATTAGAAGAGAGTGCAATGGGGGTTGTAGCAGATTTATGCACAGGGAGCTACAGGAATACAGAGGAGGATTGCCTCAATCAATCTGGTGAAATTTGCAAAGATTCCATTGAACAATTCTGATCAAAAGGGGGAAAATGCAAAACAAAATTTAAAATTTTCATGGACTCTAGACTTTCTGGAGCCATGAAGAGTGGACGAAGCCCTGAAACTATTGCCCTGAGATAATCTTTAAACTTTAAACCAAAAATATCCTCTGAAATCATCTTAAACCGAACAATAGTTTAGCTTAATTAGTAAAAAAGGTCTGCCTTGAGCATTATGCTCTTTTAGAAACTATCAATATGAGATCGGATTGACAACAGCAACTCAAAAGATTGGATAGAAACCTTAAGGGGCAGTGAGTTTATGTTAATGAGGGAGGAACAACTCAGAAAAGAAGAGTGAGAATGGTTGCACAACTCGAAGAATGTAATCAATATCACTAAATTGTACGTGTAGAAACTGTTGAATCGGTGTATATTTTGCTGTGTATATTCTTAACAACAACAACAAAATAAATTAAATTTAGAAAAAAAATTTTGGTGAAATTTGCTGTCACAGTGTTCCCTGGCCAAGTTAATCTCCATTGCTGTAAGAGCAGTGATCCTGGCACAGACAATAAGAACTTATTTTTCCTGATTCCAATTTGGCTTCCCAGTGAGATGAATGTGGTGTACTTTGATTGCATTCTTCCTACTAAAGTTGCATAGCCACCTACTTGTGGTATTTCTGTTATAGCAGCACTAGATAACTAAGACAGAATTTGGTACTGGAAGAGTAGGGTGCTGCTCTAACAGATACTAAATTATAGAAATGGTTCTGGAATTGGGTACTAGACTGCTGAGGTGCTGGTCTCAATTTGACAGTCTTCTGGACTCTGTATGCTGGGTCCCTAAAGGCTGACTCACCCCAGGAAATGGCAACACCAGGACTGCCAATGGCACAGTCAAAGCTCCCTCCCAATAGAGTCTGGGTCTACAAATGGTGTTTTCCACATTGAATGTAAACTTATCCATTTGTATTTCAATCTTGGTCCACCCCTAACAGTTGGTGCCATCACCACCTCCTTGCTTATCACTATTGCTGAGATGGATTAGATCCACTAGAAAGCCTTTATTTCCCCCAGCTTCCTTTCCAAAGGCACATCTCCTGATCCTGTTTGTTCTCATAACTGGATGGGTTAGTTGAGGGACTGTTGTTGTTAGGTGCCATCAAGTTGACTCTGCCTCATAGTGATCTGATGTATAACAGAAGGAAATGGAGCCCAGTCTTGCGCCATCCTCACAATTATTGCTATGTTTGAGCCCATTGTTGCAGCCACTGTGTCAATCCATGTCATTGAGGGTCTTCCTCTTTTTTGCTGACCCTCTGCTTTACCAAGCATGATGTTCTTCTCCAGTGATTGGTCCCTCCTGATGATGTGTCCAAAGAAAGTGAAACAAAGTCTTGCCATCCTTGCTTCTAAGGAGCATTCTATACTTCCTCCAAGACTGATTTGGTCATTCTTCTGGCAGTCCATGGTACATTCGATATTCTTTGCCCACACCACAGTTGGAATATGTCAATTCTTCTTCAGTCTTTGTTATGGATTCAACTGTGTCCCCCAAAAATAGGTGTTGTAGATCCTAACCTCTATGCCTGTGGTTATAATCCTATTTGGGAATGGATTGTCTTTGTCCAATGAGGCAGGATAAGTATAGAGTGTTTCTTGAGCCAATCTCTTTTGAGATATAAAAGAGATTAAACAAGAAAGCTAGGAAGCAGAGATGGGGGAAGAGAGATGTCAGCCCAGATGAAGATCGCCCAGGAGCAGAAGCTCAAAGAGACAAGGACCTTCCTCCAGAGACAACAGAGAGAGAAAGCATTCCCCTAGAGCCAGCACCTTGAATTCTAGCTTCCTAAACTGTGAGAAAATAAATTTGTTAAAGCCATCCACTTGTGGTATTTCTGTTATAGCAGCACTAGATAACTAAGACAGTCTTCTTTTTCCATTGTCCAGCTTTCACATGCATATGAGCAGTTAAAAATATCATGGCTTAGATCAGGCTCACGTTAGTCATCAAAGTGACATTTTTGCTTTTTAAAACTTTAGAAGGTCTTTTGCCGCAGATTTGCCCAATGCAATACATCATTTGATTTCTTTGTGTTTTTTAAATAATATTTTGTTGTGTTTCAGTGAAAGTTTACACAGCAAATTAGGTTCCCATTTGACAATTTGTACACAAGTTGTTCTGTAACATTAGTTACATTTTTCACAATGTGACAACATTCTAATTAGTTGCATTCTGCTGGTTCCATTTCCAGTATTCTAGTTTCCCTGCTACCCTTGTCTTCTCATCTTTGCTTTAGAGTAGTTGTTACCTTTTGGTCTCATATAGATGGCTTTTTAATGGACCCTGTACTCACAGGTAATATCCTTTATTTTGTGTGCCAATCTGTTATTTTATTAAAAGATGACCTCAGGGGGTAGTTTTGGTTCACAGTTTAAAGCGTATCTCAGGGCAATAGTCTCAGGGAGTCCTCCAGTCTCAACTGGTCCAGTAAGTCTAGACTTTTTAAGAATTTGAGTTCCGCTCCATGTTTTTCTCTCTTTCAATCTGGGTCCACGTATTGGTGGCCCTGATCAGAATGGTTGATAGTTTGTAGCTGGGCACTATCTAGTTCTTCTGGTCTCAGGGTACATGAGGTTGTCCTTTGATTTCTTGACTACTTCTTCCATGGGCACTGATGGTTGATCAAAGTAGAATGAAATCCTTGACAACTGCAATTTCTTCACCTTTCATTATGATGTTGTTTATGGGTCCAGTTCATTTTCTTCATGTTTAGGTTTAATAAAGGACCAAGCAGACTCTAAATCATTTCAACTCAGGGAATTCAGAGACGTGGCATGCCCTCTCTTTTGGATTCCACTACTGCCCTGTCTACAGTAGGAAACTGACCTTTCTGGTGCTGGGGATGGAAAAGGGGTTGAAAGAAAAGACCCAGAAGAGACTCTTAACCTGTGGCAGAATGGGAACAAAGGAGAGGCCAGAGCCTGGAAGCAGGCTTGGCGGGGCTGAGGTAGAAACTCTGAGGAAGTCTCATCTACCAGGCAGAACTCAGCATGCGGAAAAACTACATTAGATGATGAGATTGAAAGCACTTAAAAATAAAACAACAAAAAATCTCTACTTATAAAGTTCTTAAAATAACATTTCAAAATAAATATAAATCAAGCTTAAAATATTTTAAGTTTTGCAACTGAAAGTTGTTTTACAAATGTTTGGGTAATGATTGAAGTTCGTTTATAGATCATGGGAGCTGCTGGCAACAACACCTCTGGTTGTGAGGAAGGGTTGTTTATGAATGCAGGGGAGGAGTGAGAGCTTCTCAAAAAAGTGGCTGAAAATTTTTTTTTCCTGATCGAAAAAGCTTTTCACACTGCTGTGTGACTACAGTGTTACTTTTTCTGTTTTGCTCTGTGGAGGAAGGGAGGCAACCCTCCAAGGAGGAGAGGAATAGGGATGGTGTGTTTTTCTTGCTCTACTGCTCTACTCACAGTTCTTCCTCAGTTTAATGAACAACAACAAGATTAAAATGACTGAGCTATGAGAGCAACTATGGGTTACCATAAGAACAGTGATGTGTACTTCATTGCAGAGTTAAACTTCATATAAGCTTAGAGACTTCAATAACAAATCAAAAAGGGTTTTTTTTTTCTATAGAAAAGTATAGAAAATTTTAGGAACCACATTCAATGAGGCTTAGTGAGTAAGATGCTAAAAATATACCTAGATGTTTATTTCTTTAAATCTTGCTCTGTAAGAGTAGCATGTTTAACTGTGTTGTTCTTCAATGTTCTTACATCTATCTTAATAATATTTTTTAATTGTGCTGAAAATATACATAATAAAACATATGCCAACTCAACAATTTCTAAATGTAAAATTCAGTGACATTGATTATATTCTTTGAGTTGTTCAACCATTCTCTTTATTCATTTCCAAATCATTTCACCACCAACATAAACTCAATGTCCCCTAAGCAAAAACTCTCCCTTTCCCCTTCCCTCTCACTCCTGGTAACCGCTAATAATCTTTAGTTTCTATATATTTGCTTATTTCATATAACTGAGATCATACGGTATTTTTCCTTTTGCGACCAACTTATTTCAATGTCCATCACGTTGTGGAATGCATCACGACTTCATTTCTTTTTTATGGTTGAGTAGTATTCCATTGCGTGTATATACCACATTTTGTTTATCCGTTCATCTGTTGATGGACATTTCAGTTATTTCCACCTTTTGGCTATTGTGAAAAGGACTGCAATGAACATTGGTGTACAGGTTTGGTATTATTGGGTCATATGGTAATTCTATGTCCAACTTCTTGAGGAACCACCAAACTGTTTTCCATAGCAGCTATACCATTTTAAATTCCCACCAGCAATGGATGAGGAATAAAATTATATTTTATGAGGGTGGCTGGGTAGGAAAGCATGGCTTTTTTCCCAATTCATTTGTCTGCTATGCAGATTCTGACCAAAACTAAGATACCTCAGATGAACTGAAATCAGGATATCCAAATTGCAGGAACACTCTGTAAAGGGAGTTGGGATTAGCGGCCTCTTAAGTAATGAATTTGCAAATCTAAATATAAAATGGCAAAAAGTACTCAATAAATGCCTATCTGAATAATAAGACCTCAAACTTAAGTGATCGAAACATCTCAAAAGTTGAAAACCTAAGGCACTGCAGGAAAACCATTCTTATTGAGCTGTCTCATTGAAGACTGGAGGCATGAACTAATGTCCTTGCAAAAATGATTTTGGAAGTCAAATAGGGCTTCTACTAAATTAATTGAGTTAGAATCAAAGCCACTGAAGCCTCTGACATTGAGAATGATACTGGGATTCCTCCCCCACCCCCACCCCCACCCAGGTATGAGCAGATAATTTAAAACCATAAGCTGGATTTATCCTTTGGAAGACCATACCTTGAAAGACGCTAGATCCCGAGAATGTCACATACTCTTCTCTTGCTCTCATGGGATTCTTTCTTTTAATACCAGCCTCCATGCTGCGAGGAAGCCCAGACTAACCCAGGCAGAGGGACCACCACATTGAGAGGCCACATAAAAGTGTTCTTGCCAACTTAACCCAACTAAAGCCTTAATTGACAGCCACCATCAATTGTCAGACATGTTGAATGAAGACACCTCTGGATGATTCCAGCACTTAACCACTGAGTCTTCCCAGCTGAAGTCCCACACATCATGGGGCAGAAATAAGCTGCCCTTGCTGCACTGTCTGAATTAATTGACTCAGAATTTATGAGCATAATAAAATGGTTGCTCTACTCACTAGGTTTTTGGGTGAACTGTTATGAAACAATAATAACTAGAACAGTCAGTATCTTTAAGTTCCCCAGTCCAGAGACCCTCTGATGTAGTAGCCAGAGAATAGATCTCCAATCTTCATTCTAGACAGAGAAGAGGCAAATGCTGGCCATTTGGATTTTGGAGAGGATCTTAGGATCTAACTGCTTCTTTAAAACCCCTTCATTACCATTGTTATAACAGTATACCAGCCACTTTTTATGCCTCTGGACCCCATAGGTACTACATTATTCCAGTTCTAATACATTTAGCATCAGGGTGGGTCCCTTTTGAAATGCTTGAAGCTCAGCAGACCAGAGTTGGAGCCTCATTGTTATGTAAATTGAGCGTTCTATTAGTTGTGTTAGTTTTGCACACGTTTGCCTTTTTTCCTTTATTTCTATGAGGTAAGGTTTGTAAGCATAATTATGGCTTTCCTGTGTGATAGTTATGGAGGCCCAATGGGTTTGTTTTGGTTTTTCTGTGTCATATTTGGAAATCCAGAAGTTCTACATTGTAATCTAATAGACAGGCGCCCAGGAATAAATTCTCTTTTTAGTCCTTGTTGGTATATTGTCATGCCACAGATCAGTGGTGCTGAAGTGCCACTAACCTCATCGGTGGATTGTATTACCAGATCATATTTCTCAGAATTTTTATTACCAACCAAAAATTTAAACACACTCATTTAGTAAGCATACATTCCAATCCTGACAATACATGTCATTAAAAATTTAAAAAAAAAACAAACTGGTAACTAATATACTTTTAGTCAATCTTGCTGTCTTTAATCACACATTTTCTTTCTTGAGTTTGCTAAGTTGGTTATCTCTCATTCCTTTTTCTCAGCTTCCCAAATTTTGTTAGTATAATCCTCTCTTTCATTTCTTTTCCTTATGAATTTATGCTTAAAAAAAAAAATCTTATTGATTTGTGGAGGAAGTGGAATTGAATACATATGCTTAATTTGCCATCTCTAATTGGAATTTTACCTAGACTCTTTATATCTTTTCTGGATATATTGATTGTATTTCTGTTTATTTTATTAAAATGAATTACTCAACCCTGGAAGCTCTGTTAACCCAGAACTAAAACCATTCCCAAAGCCCACTCTTCAGACAAAGATTAGACTGGACTATAAAACATAAGACAATACTCGTGAAGAGTGTGCTTCTTAGTTCAAGCAGATACATGAGACCAAATGGGCGGCTCCTGTCAGGAGGCAGGATGAAAAGGCAAGAAAGGACAGGAACTAGTTGAATGGACACAAGAAACCAGGATTGGAAAGGGGGAGTGCGCTGTCACATTACAGGGATTGCAACCGATGTCACATAACAACGTGTATAAATTTTTGTATGAGAAATTAACTTGAGCTGTAAACTTCCACCTAAAGCACACACACACACACAAAATGAATTACTCAAGAGTACTGGATATGAAAAAAACTTGTGCTTTATTGAAAAAAAAAAAACAACAGCAACAAAAAAACCTTTCCATCCCTTACGTTTTTTGAAATACTTAAGCTCTCTGAGATTGGTCTAAATATACATGAGCCTGAAGGCTCCCCCTTTCTCTAGTTCCAATCGTTATCAAAGAGAGCTTTTGTGTATGGTCTGTGTTACATATTCAAAAGAAATTATAAAAACACAGGCTCAACCCTGAAGGGGAAGATAACCTAAAGATAGAAAACAATATTGAGGAAACACAGTCAAAGAGCATGCCATAATGTCAAATAACGAGTAGGTTGGATTAGGTATTTACAGAATGAATGGGCTGAAGGTTGAGTACACCACTAGGTGGTTTGGGCCATGAAGTCAAGAGACTTTTACGTTTCTGCTGTGGTCATAGCCTTTACCACATTTTAGAACTGTCCACCTCCCTCTCTGCCTCTGCAATCAGGGCCTCTGAGGCTGCAGTTTAACTGTTATGGAAATTAAAGAATTTCCCTCTCTGTTCTTTCTGCTTTGGCAGAAAGGAAAACGCAACTGGGAAATACACCCCTTCCTGCAGGAAACTCTCACTAACCTCTCAGCTCTGAGTCACAGCCTCTTGTTACCCGCTGCAGGGCTCTCTCAGTGTCTCTGCTAGACAGCCAGAGAAATCATCCTCCACCACAGACTTAGCCGGCACCTCTGCCCCCCAACTTGCCACCCTGCTAATGCAGGCACCCTCTCTCTATCAGAGCTTGGCCAGTGCCCCACCCTATATTTCTACCACTTCCTGACCCATTCCAAACCCCAATTCTTTTCTACTTCAGAACTTCTTCTCCTTCTCTCTCTCTCAATTAAAAAAAAAAAAAAAGCAATTCATAAATATACTCTTGTTTTAAAAGAGTCAGGGCGTAGCCTGATGTGGCTTTTCATGTGATCGCTCTAGCCAATGCATGTTCAAGCATTCTGTGACCATGTGGAAACCAGGCCTGTTAATTTATGTTCCCTTGATAGATGCGAGGTAGGTGGTGCTTAGAAGAATTGTATGTGCTCAGTATTTAGCTTTTAAAAGTAAGCTTAGAATTTCTTTAAGTGCAACCTTAAGTTTGTGTATCAAAGCATTTTTGACAATTATATTCATTTGTGAGTATGTATTTATGCAAATACTCCCAGTATTTTGGAGTATTTATTTACTTAATCAAAGTCTAAACGTTTCAGAGTATAAAAATAGCTGAAAAGCCAAAAAAGAAATGCTTCAATGAGAGGCAAATGGGCTAACAGACAAAATGAAGCGCTAAGACTATGAAGACAAAACAGATTGAAGACTGAGGTGCATTGGAAATGAGAAGGAGTGAAACACCCTAAGACGAAGTAAATGGAAACTCCTGATGAGAGAAGTAACAAACTGTCATCAACGTAGACGAATATGACAGGAAACATTTCAGCTTTCTGTAAACTCCAATATTGGCCTCACACCACACACCTCTCTCATTCTGTCTGGCACAAATGTACTTCTCAGAGGCGGTTGCTCCAAACAAACACATGCGGATTATCCTCTGAGCCATAACCCACTGAGGTTTAACCGGGCCAGTATCCCAAACAGAAGCTCCATTCGCTTCATCTCTCCTTCAGGCTTCAGAGGGTGGCAGGCACGTACCTGAGCCCATCTTTAAAATCCCAGGTCTGCTTGTCAATCAAAGCTTCTCTAGCTTCATCTAACAACAGGGGTGTGTTGAATAAAACTCCCAGAGTCAAGTATTTGCTCTGCCTCCTTGAAAAGAAAGCAGTGAAACAGGAAAAGCATCCAACTGAGATAAAAGCTAAGCAAGCGCATGATAGCATTTCCAAAACAAATCATCAGGCCTGAATGTTCTGGAATGGAATAGAAGAGAAGGGAGTGTCCGAGAGGAGCACAGGCCCAGCCCAACTCTTTGGTCAACAGAAGGCAGGGTGTTGACAGAAGACCTTAGTACAAGATATGTGCCTTTCTGACAACTTTTCCAAGAGGCCACCCTGCCTGTATCATTCCGCCCTTCCTGTTTTCCCCATATTTCCTGCCGTCTTCGCGAGGCCCATGCTGAGAGGACATGCTAGACTGTTGTTCTGTATTTAAATTTTTTTTCACTGCTTAATTTAAGAAAACACTCTGTTGGCAAGAAACAGAATTGATTGAGAAGAAACAGCCTCATCATTTTAACATGGACAAGTAGCAGTGAGAAATAGGGATCAAATGTAACAATGGGAAGCTGTTTGGTGGCATAGCCAAGACGGAGCCGGGGCTTCTTAGGTGACAGTCTTCCCCCTGTATCCCGGTCAAACCTCCACTGGAAATCACAGGTGACAAGACACATGTAGGTGATCTCTGAGTCAGAGTGCTGTGGTAATACAGATGGACCAGTGGGGTGTGTGGGGGAAATCATCCCAATGCGTGCTTTCTTGGCACCTTCTCTGTGCAAGGCACTGTGCCAGCTCAAAAGGGGCATAAAGATAAGCAAGACACCATGGGCACATCGTTCAGCACTGGTATTGGGAAAACAAGAACATATGACCCAATAATTGCAAAGGTTCGGCAAGATTTGGTGACTCCCTGTTTCTCTAGGCCGTTCAGCTATTAGAGACAGACTATTTTTGTTCTTTCTTGATTCCAAGTCTAAAATTCCTGAGAAGAGTCTCATTAATCCATCTTTATTCATGTCCCCACCTCTGACCAACTTGTTGAGGGGAGGAAACAGATTTATGCAAAAGCATAAAAGCTGCAGTGGGCATCCCACAGTCCCCTCCTCAACTTGATACATTTCTCCAAACTTTGTCTCCCAAACTCACTTTAAGTCTTCTCATGTTTATCTTATTTTTCTGTTTTTCTCATAAGGTTTTGTATCCAGATTCTCCCTCTCTGCCCAGCTTTTTCTGAATGATGAGCTTCTTTTAAGACATTGTCCCATGGCTTTTCCTCTGTAGCTCCATGAACATTGGCCATAGGCTTATGATGTATTTGACTCCCAGATGCCAGGGACCCCTGCCAAGATAGTGAGATTAAGAGGTCCATCTAATAACCACGTGCAGCTATCCAGAAGGCTACTAGGAAGCTGGGTCTGGAGCTCAAAGAACCATTGGGATTGAAGGCATCGATTTGGGGGTATCATCTGCCTGGGGTTGATAGTTGAAAAGGTGGGAGTGGAAATGATATGATTACCAAAGAAGAAGATGGTGTGTGAGAAGACAAGAAGACCGAGTAGAACCTGGAAGACCCTATAAATAAGGGATAAGCAAAGGATAAAAAGCTTTCAAGGTAAGAGAAAGACACAAGTTGAAGAGGAGGAGAATTTGATTGACCAATTTGTGTTATACTGCAAGCAACTCTTGGTCAGCAAGTGGAGTGGTAGATTTTTCAGGTCCATGATTTCTCCCCATTTTTCTATTTCTAGCCTTCTGTTTCTCTTCTTGATAGCATTATCCCTTTGGGTCTGAGGAAACAGGTAATCAATCTCATTTTGCTTTAAGCACTAGGCCTGATAAAAGGGTTGAGTGGGTAGCAGAATGGCTGAGATACAAAGTAAAGATTTTTATTTTTTTATCCATGGATTTCTATTTTTCCTCTAACAATAGACTAAAACTTTACATAATTCCATGTTTTCTTAGGGTTCTAGGCAACTAAGCAACAAACTCATTACTCCCAAGAAAGATCTTTCACTACAGAATATTGCTTTTTATGTCATCTTATCGTCCTTTTATTTATACACTTGACATTTAAACTGGAGCAGAAAATGAATAACTCCACTGAGAAAAATATATGTCTGTGTTTATAACAGCATCCATTGCTTAACTGCTCTGGCCAACTTCTACACTTCTTTGTATACGTGTAACTTGGTGGGCCCAGGAAAAGTGAAAGGATACAACCGTAAATTAACACAGTTGTTGGAGGTCATAATGCTTTAGATATGCAGGTCCTCTCTCATTAATGATGTAAATACTTCCCTAAAGTTTTGAAAATCAAATCCTATGGGTCTGATTATGTTTTCTTGCCAGGTGAGGTGCATGTCCCATGATGAACTTTTCACAAACACCTCATGCCAATTTTCTGCAAAAGCCATTCATCATTGGCTCCTGAAATCAACGGTAAAGGAAATTTTCTCATGCCCTTTAAAAATACTTCCTTTTTATACCTTGGACAATGAACCAACTAACTAAAATCAGAATTCTTCTTAGGAAACAACACCAACAATTACAATAAATAGATGAAATAATCACAGTAGTGGTAGTGCCACTCTGGGATATTAATTCCTGTACCAAGCCCAATTGGGCACTTCAAATGTTTAGTGCCAGGGATCATGTTAACTCCTCTCCTATTTGCACTGTACGAAACCTCACATACTCTGCCAGTCTCCTACATATCCCCATTCCTATTTAAGCTACATTTCCTAAGCTCTTCTTTATCTTAGATACTTACCCCTCCTGATCCACTTCAAAAACCAAAAACCTAACTCATTTCTGTCAAGTCGATTCCAACTCATGGTGACCCCATGCATTATAGAGTAGAATTGCTCTATATTGTTTTCTTGGCTTAATCTTGATGGAAGCAGATCATCAGACTTTTCTTCTGCGGCACTGCTGCAGAGGTTCAAACAGCCAACCTTTATGTTAGTAACCAATTGTAAACCACTGGTACCATCCAGGGTTTTGATCCACCGCAGGGTGCCCTTTAAATGTGAGGACCACAACTAACCAGAGAGCTCCAGATGTGGTCTGAACAGAGCAGAGGGCAGCAGGACTCGAAATTTCCGTGGTCTGAACACTGCATTTCTTTTTTGCACAAACTTTGATGGCAACTGCCTAATCAGTAATCAACTTTTTCTTTATCTTAACATTTTATAGAACAGTTTGTATAAACCACCCACACTGCATTAAGAAAATTCTGAAAGTCAAAGGACAGAAGCCTCTGGGGCTGGGATATATTTGAAAAAAAAAAATCTGCTTTAGGAGCTATGGCCGGAGAGAGAGGGCATGGATGAGATACTTTACTACTCTTCAGGTTTAGGAGAAGGCGAACATGGGTGAAGAAGCAGTGTGTGTGAGAGAGAGTTCCAAAACTGAGGCACCTAACTCATATCAGAATGGTTGGCCCAGGTCTGACACTCAACTCCATCTTAGCTGTTGCTTATTTCCCTTGCAACCATCGGACCCTTAGACAAACTTAAGTACATAACAAAGCAAACGTTTTTCTCTGTGGTTCAACTAAAGATACTGAAAGAATATTCCTGAGGAAGGGTCTTGACAAAAGACCCTTATCAGGAATCCCCTCAGCAGCCCTCAGGAAATGTTTTGAGATAATTAGCTTGTGACCACCCTGTAAACTATTCCCCCAGTCATGTTTTTAAACTAACCAATCCAAATAGCCCACATTCATGTTCCCAACCACTGTAAAGCCTCCACTTCAATTTGCCCTGCCTCCTGCTTACCTAATCTTGCAACTTCCAATCAGAATGTTGCATTGTACCTCCTAAAAATGCCTCTGTAACTCCACCATTTTGGAGAGTTTGGTTTCACTTTGAGAGATCATACATGTCCCCAGTTTGAACTGTTTAGAACCTTCAATAAATCTCTTTGGTTTTATCCTTAAAAGAGTGTGTGCCCTTACTTGTTGACAGTAGAAGGATTGTCGTGGAGGAGTTTGAAAGTAGGGTGGGTCAAGAGTGAGATATAGACAGAGAAAAGTAGAACCAAACTCAAGGCCACAAACAGAGTTCCCCAGAGTGCCCTTTTGCCACAGTGTTCATTGAGTATTTTAGAGGGTAAGGAGAATGGCTTATTGATTAAGCTGGACAAGATTACTTAATTAAATGTTCCCAGCAAAATCAGAGGAAGCATTTATAGACTTCATCTTCAATGAATACTAAATGAAGTGCTGCTGGTGTTGTTAGGTGTCGTTGAGTCAGTACCAACTCATAGCAACCTTATGTACAACAGAATGAAACACTGCCCACTCCTGCACCATCCTCACAATCGTTATTATGCTTGAGCCCACTGTTGCAGCTACTGTGTCAGGCCATCTCCTTGAGGGTCTTCCTCTTTTTCATTGACCCTCTACTTTACCAAGCATGATGTCCTTCTCCAGGGACTGATCCCTCCTGATAACATGTCCAAAGTATGTGAGACGTAATCTCGCTATTCTTGCTTCTAGGGAGCATTCTGGTTGTACTTCTTCCAAGACAGTTTTGTTCGTTCTTTTGGCAGTCCATAATATATTCAATCTTCTTTGCCAACACCACAATTCAAAGGCATCAATTCTTCTTAGGTTTTCCTTATTCATCGTCCAACTTTCACATGCATATGAGGTGGTTGAAAATACCATAGCTTGGGTCAGGCGCACCTTAGTCTTCAAGGTGACATCTTTGCTTTTCAACACTTTAAAGAGGTCTTTTGCAACAGATTTGCCCAATGCAATGTGTCTTTTGATTTCTTGACTGTTGCTTCCACGAGTGTTGATTGTGGATGCAAGTAAAATGAAATCCTTGACAACTTCAATATTTTCTCCATTTATCATGATGTTGTTTATTGATCCAGTTGTGAGGATTTTTGTTTTCTTTATGTTAAGGTGTAATCCATACTGAAGGCTGTGGTCTTTGATCTTCATCAGTAAGTGCTTCAAGTCCTCTTCACTCTCAGCAAGCAAGGTCGTGTCATCTGCATAACGCAGGTTCTTAATGAATCTTCCTCCAATCTTGATGCCCCATTCTTCTTCATAGAGTCCAGCTTCTTGGATTATTTGCTCAGCATTCAGATTGAATAGGTATGGTGAAAGGATACATCCTGACGCACACCCTTCCTGACTTTAAACCACACAGTATCCCCTGGTTCTGTTCAAACGACTTGTCTCTTGATCTATGTACACGTTCCTCATGGGCACAATTGAGTGTTCTGGAATTCCCATTCTTTGCAATGTTATCCATAATTTGTTACCATCCACACAGTCAAATGCCTTTGCATAGTTAATAAAACACAGGTACACATCTTTCTGGTATTCTCTGCTTTCAGCCGGGATCCATCTGATATCAGCAATGATATCCCTGGTTCCATGTCCTCTTCTGAATCCGGCTTGAATTGCTGATAGTTTCCTGTCGATATACTGCTGCAGCCGCTTTTGAATGATCTTCAGCAAAATTTTACTTTCATGTGATATTAATGATGTTGTTTGATAATTTCCGCATTCTGTTGGATCACCTTTCCTGGGAATAGGCATAAATATGGATCTCTTCCAGTCAGTTGGCCAGGTAGCTGTCTTCCAAATTTCTTGGCATAGATGAGTGAGCACTTTCAGCACTGCATGTTTGTTGAAACATCTCAATTGGTATTCCATCAATTCCTGGAGCCTTGTTTTTTGCCAATGCCTTCAGTGCAGCTTGGACTTCTTTCTTCAATACCATCGGTTCTTGATCTTATGCTCCCTCCTGAAATGGCTGAACATCCACCAGTTCTTTTTGGTATAGTGACTCTGTGTATTCCTTCCATCTTCTTTTGATGATTCCTGCATCATTTAATATTTTATCCATAGAATTCTTCAATATTTCAACTCGAGGCTTGAATTTTTTCTTCAGTTCTTTCAGCTTGAGAAATGCAGAGGGTGTTCTTCACTTTTGGTTTTCTATCTCCAGGATAGAACATGTTAATGTGTTAGTCTCTTATCTTGATATGTAACTTTTAAGTATTTAGTAACGTATCTGTGTGGACCTCCATTCTGTCTTGTCCTGGGCCCTACATGTACCTGCGTGAGAAGGCACATAGGCCATCTGCTGTGATGTTCTCCCTGTACCCACCAGAGATGGTAGTAAGGGCTTGTTTACCTTTCTTGCCTGCTCTGCAGTATGTATACCTTAGTGAAAGAGTTCAGGGACCCAGTTTAATAAGGAGAAGATGGGGCTGAGCACAGCTGTCTCAGGATAGCGTTCATTCCCAGCCATGGTCCAGGGAAAGAAATGTTATCTAAGTGAAGATAAAATGCACAGAGGCATTTTGCATATGAATCTGAAGGTACTCAGCTCCTTTTTTTTCAGAGAGGATGGAAGGAACTCTGATAGGTAGACTCAGCTCTCTGGAATTCTCAAAGCTGACCACCTCCCCTCAAGCTAAGGAGGCAAAACCCAGACGGGGGCAGCCCAGGAACCTCTGAGAGAACCACAGTCATGTTGACATCCTGGCTTCACAGTCAACCGGCTGGGCCCCTGTCCTCCCTTCTTCCCCCACCAGATTTCTCTTTGTTGTTATTGGCCCTGGACTCACGGTGACCCCATGCACGATGAAACCAAATGCTGCCAGTCCTGTGGCATTCCCATGATCAGTTGCAGATCAAACCATCGAGATTAATAGGGTTTTCATGGGCTGATATTAAGTAGATCACCAGGCCTTTCTTCCTAGGCCATGTTAGTCTGGAAGTTCTGCTGAAACCTGGTCAGCATCATAGCATCACAAAAACCTTCACTGACAGATGGGTGGTGGTCGTGTATGAGGTGCCAGGATTCAAACCCAGGTCTTCTGAATGAAGACCACTGAACCACCACTGCCCCCAGCTAACTCTTTGTTAAAAGAAATTGAGAAGTAACACAGAAGAAAATTAGAAAAAAATACATGAATTGGAATGTCATTGATAAGTCTCTGCCTCTACGTGGTGAACAAAGAAAATAAGTAAGTCCGAAGGATAAAAAAAATGGGATGACATGGCAGATGACGACCAGAGCAGGAGTCATTGCACTCACAATATAAGACCATTCAAAGGACTGTTTTTCAATATAAGATGGAATTCACTCTTTGATTAACTGACAGTTGAGAAACAGGTCATTTTACACTTCATTGGTGATAAGTCAATAGTTTTACTCCAAAAAGTGTCTGCTTTCCTCTTTCTCATTTACCTAAATGAAATCCTTAATTGATTAGTGTTTAACAATGTAAAGCATTCAAACAGAGGTGTTAGAAGAACATCTTTCATTTAGCTCAAAACACTATATTCTCAAGAATGAGTTGGTGCAAAATGGAAACCACTCTACGGTACTGACAGGTCACTGGTCCCAGTTTGGGGGCTGTTGTGGGTATTTTTCTACTGCAGCAAGAGCCTGGCATTTGCCTGTCACAGACAACCAAAGAAAATTCTTTCAGAAACCTCCTGGAGAGGGGGGAAAGGGATGAAGCAGCGCCGAACACTCTGCTACCTTTGAAACTCAAGTAAATCCTCAAAATAACCCTGGGAGTTAGAACCATTTTTATTTCACAGATTGGCGTGGCAGGCCAATGAGGAAAGGCAGAGAGAAAAACAAAAGACAATGAACACCAGCCTATCCATATCATAGGAAAACAGATGTATTAGGTTTTCAGTATAGCAAATAATCCTAGATGCTAGACTATATGAAGAAGAACATGGTGTCTGGATTGGAGAAAGACTCATTAACAATCTGTGATATGCAGATGACACAACCTTGCTTGCTAAAAGCAAAGAGGACTTGAAGCACTTAGTGATGAAGATCAAAGACCACAGCCTTCAGTGTGGATTCCATCTCAACATAAAGAAAACAAAAGTCCTCACAACTGGACCAATAAGCAACACCATGATAAAAGGAGAAAATGTTGAAGTTGTCAAGGATTTCATTTTACTTGGATCCATAATCAACGCCTATGGAAAGAGCAGTCAAGAAATCAAACACGTGTTGGTTGCATTGGGTAGATCTGCTGCAAAGGGCCTCTTTGAAGTGTTAAAAGGCAAAGATGTCACCTTGAGGACTAAGGTGAACCTGACCCAAGCCATGGTATTTTCAATCATCTCATATGCACTCGAAACTTGGCCAATAAGTAAGGAAGACCAAAGAAGAATTGATGCCTTTGAATTATGGTGTTGGCAAAGAATATTGAATATACCATGGACCTCCAGAAGAACAAATATGTCTTGGAAGAAGTACACCCCAGAATGCTCCCTAGAAGCAAGGATGGCAAGATTACATCTCACATACTTTGGACATGTTATCAGGTGGGATCAGTCCCTGGAGAAGGACATCATGCTTGGTAAACTAGAGGGTCAGCGAAAAAGAGGAAGACCTTCAATGAGATGGATTGACACAGTGGCTGCAACAATGGGTTCAAACAGCAACGACTGTTAGGATGGCACAGGACCGGGAAGTGTTTCGTTCTGTTGTACATAGGATCTCTGTGAGTCAGAACTGACTCAGTGACATCTAACAACAACAAATAGATCTGTTTTAGTTTAAATTATAGCTTTTATGGAGAACAACTTGGAGATATCTATCAAAATGTAGGAGTCCCTGAGTGGTGTAAACTGTTAACATGCTCAGCTGCTGACAGGTTGGAGGTTTGAGTCCACTCAGATGCACCTCAGAAGAAAGGCCTGGCAATCTACTTTAAAAAAATCAGCCATTGAAAACCTTACGGAGCACGGTTCTACCCTGACACACCATGGGGTTGCCATGAGTTGGAATTGACTAGACAGTAACTTTTTTTTTTTTAATCAAAAGATAACTATACATACTCTATGACACAACATTTCTATGTACCGGGATTCATCCAACAGATACGTGCTCAAGTGTAAAATTTGCACATGCAGTGTATTCATTTCAGCGGCATTGCAGAACAAAAGCCTGGAAGTAAACAAAATGTTCACCAATAGGAGACTGGCTAAATAAATGTACAGCACATCTGTCAATAGAATATAGTGCTGCCGTTAAAAATGAGGCCACTCTTTCTAAGTGGAAGGATATTCAAGGTATACTGTTAAGTGGAAATAGAAGGTACAGGACAGTGTGGATGTTTGTATAAAATTATATATACATGTGTGTCTATTAAAATTATGTATGTATGTCTATCTATCTATCTGTCTATATTGTTGTTAGGTGCCGTTGAATCAGTTCTGACTCATAGCGATCCTATGTACAAGAGAACTAAACACTGCCCGGTCCTGTGCCATCCTCACCATCTATCTAAAATTATATATAATATCTCTGGAAGGATGCACAAGAATCTGGAAACACAGGTTGCCTCCTGTGAGGAGAACTGAGTGGCTTTAGTGACAGTAGGGAAGAGACTACTTTCACCACATATCTTTGTATCTTTTGAGTTTTGTACTATGTGCATGTACTATGTATAAAAAAAAAATGTTTTTAAAGATTTAAAGGGAGTCTATAGCCCTTAACCGAGTCTTAGAGAGGTAAAGTGACAAGGCCAAGGTCAAACAGGTTGAAAGTGATGAAGGTGGGATTGGACCCCAGGTTTGTCTGATTCCTACATCCACCCATTTTCTGGCCACTATGCTGCTCTTTATCCTGTTGTTCCCCATCAGTCCCCTCAGATAATGAGATCCTGGGACTGAAATAGAGCTCTCACAATCTGAACGGGCCTTCAGCATGACTCTTTTTAAGTCTCACCTGAGAGAGACCTGCCTGTATTTAAGTAGTAAACAAATCGAAGGAGATTATTTTAGCTTTCTCGTTTCAATATCTTACAGATAATTTTTACTCCGTGAAGCTTCTTTTTAATGTTTTGTAGCAAACTAAGCTCCTGAATAATTCATGTGAGAAAATGTTACAGACTTGTATAAATTAGAACCTTGAAATGCGCTCACTCATTTATTTCATAAACATTAATTGAGTGGACATAGAGAAAGCTACTTTCAGCAAGAACTCTGTGGATCGACCCATGGCAGATTTAAATGATAACTGCCAGGCAGGGTAGGGAGAAGGGCGTCCTCCAAGGGCAGCTTATTCTTTATGAAACCTTCAGAGGATGGATGATGCACAGATTTTATTGTCAAAGTAAGTGTTTACCCTCAAGTGCGTGAATCAGGGTGTTATGGATTGAACTGTGTCCCCCAAAACTGTGTGTCAACTTGGCTAGGCTACTGTGGTTCCCAGCATTGTGTGGTTGTCCTCCAGTTTAGATCTGATGTGTTGTAAATCCTAACCCCTATGATGTTAATGAGGCAGGATTAGTGGCAGTTATGTTAATGAGGCAGGACTCAATCTACAAGATTAGGTTGTGTCTTGAGCCAATCTCTTTTGAGATATGAAAGAGAGAAGTGAGCAGAGAGACAGAGGGACGTCATATCACCAAGAAAGCAGTACTGGGAGCAGAGCGTGTCCTTTGGGCCTGGGGTCCCTGTGCTGAGAAGTTCTTAGACTAGGGGAAGATTGATGACAAGTCCTTCCCCCAGAACCAGCAAAGAGAGAAAGCCTTTCCCTAGAGCTGGTGCCCTGAATTTGGACTTCTAGCCTCCTAAACTATGAGAGAATAAATTTCTCTTTGTTAAAGCCATTTACCTGTGGTAAAGAGAACAGGGAATGTAAGGGCCCAGAGTTGCAAGACACTTGACACATTAAAAGAACTGGTTGAAATTCAGTATGGCTGGAGCATGGAGTACAAGGGGTTGGTACATGATGAGAGAGAATGTGTCTGAAGACTTGAGCAGATGCTACATCATAAAAACAATGTTAAACCACCTAATTCATCTATGCCGATTCCTTGGGTCACACTTATTTATCTATCTATGCATCCCATCCATCCATCCATCCAATATCCATGCAACAAGTAATGCAGTGGTTCTCAACCTTGACTACTCATTAGAAATATAATTAGAACCTTTAAATATCCCAATGTCCAGGCTGCACTCCAGACCTATTAAATCAGAATCTCTGGGGGTGGGACACTGGCATCAGTATTTTTTTTTAAAGCTCCCTAAAAGATTCCAGTGTATAGCCAAGCTTGAAATAATATGTTGATTTACACACCTAACAGGCTGACCAAAGTCCTACAATTAACTGCTCCACTTTCCCTTTATTGCTCATGCTCTGGCTTCCTAGACACATGACCTGCCTGGGACTGGACATTCAGTCCAGGTCACCAATGGCCTATAAAACATCACCATGGAAATTAGAAAAGGCACTCTTTCCTCAAGATGTGTTGCTTCTTTCTGTTTGAAATTGTCTTAATACTTTATACTGATTATGCTAGAATAAAATCGGCCCATCTGTCAGGAAATTGTTGTAATAAACATACAAGTGGATGCTGTCAGCAACGTGAATGAAGGCCCTTTATATGAGGCAGCCTTGAACAGTGCACAATCTGTACAAGTATATGTGGTGGCACTTTTTTTAGTCAGAGGAGATGTGTAACCCCAAACCCCTAACTCTCCAATCTGAGCCCAGTCAATCTACTCTTGGACTCCTTTCCAGTCAGAATAATCCATAAATAAGGGGAATATATTTTCCAAAGCTTCTGATTTACTTAAAGGCATAATAATCAAATCATATTTAGCTATTTATTTAACAAGCCATCTTCATCAAAAATAATTACATGCATAAAACTGAACTGTTCTGGAAAATCTGAGAAGGGTGGCTGTCAGCCTTTAACTTCCAATTTGACATTCTACAGTTCTGCTCTCCAGGCTCCATATGGTGGGGCTTTTGTGTCACACTCTGCTCTCTATGTCTAGTGGGTTCCTTGCAGTTGACAAGACACTGATGACTAAGATGGTTCTGATTGGTGATTCTCTTTCTGCATGGCCTCTCACACATGAGATGGCTGCTTGAGGATGAAAACTAACCCCTGCAGTCTCTCTTTACTAGCTCTTAGTAGGCATGGTTGGTGGCCCTGCCATGGGGGAACCTGGCCTCACCGAAGCCTGAGGAAAGGAGAGACAAGAACTGACCAGGGTGGTGGTCCCAGAGACACACATGCAGTGTTTGTCCCCCTGATTAACAGGAGGAAGGGAGACGAAGCTTCAGATGGGAAAGAGTCCTGCTGAGCTGAGAAATGCCATCTGTGAGCTTGGGCAGAGCATCTTCTTCCCACCTGTGGAGGAGAGAAGACGGACTACTGAGCAGTGGGCAACACAGAAAAAATAACAGTGAAAATGTTACCCGAATAGGGTCCATGCCCTGGAGCAGTCGAGCCAATAAAACATACTCCAAGTCAGAAAGAGTGAGAAAGTTTTATTTAGGAGGTGTCCACCACCAGGGATCCAACAGCAACACAGGCTGTCTCTATGGAGTCCCAAAGGGCATTTTTACATTAGAGCTTATATATGATTTCTACAAAGGTTAGAAGTGTCGTTATTCATTACAAGGTAATTACAAGAGACTATTTATCATACTAAAGACATACATGCCAGACATTTCCTTATCAGGCTAAAGATATACATATCTGACATCTGGGTTCTAATCTCGTAGGGTGTCATAAGCCACAGGTGGCTGGACAGAACAAAAGAAAGTCATTAACAAAGATATGCAAAAAGGAGAAGGCAAAGAAAAAAAACTTACAGGTTCATCATGGCATTAGTTATGTCAAGCTCTCAGTTGCCCATTTTGAAAAGGAAAAAACATGCTGGGGAGTATTAGGGTCACAAAAGCAATCTTTGTCCCAAAGAACTGTCATTCGAGGGAGGGAAACATGAGGCTATGGCTAAGCCACCATCCTTCACAGAATTCTTTACCCCAAGAATCTAGAGTATAGAGAAAAGAGTCCTGTTCTGAAAGATATGATTCTAGTCCTGTAGAGTTGATTCTGACATTAATCAGCTGTGTGATCTTGGGCAAGTCACCTCGTCACTTGGTACCTCCAAGTCCTCATTGATGGGATGAGATGGTGAACTAACTGACCTCCAGTCCCTTCTAGATCTAAAGGCAGAAGGCCTGGGTACACATTGTGGCTCTGCCTCCTGCTAGCTGTGTGACCTGGGGCAAGTTACTCGTCCTTTCTGTGCCAGATGGGGATAAAAATGTTACCTACTTCATAGGGTTGCTGTCAGGATTAAATGAGACCAGGACTTGGCACACAGAACATGCTTTGTAAGTGTTCTGTTAGAATGGAAGCCACACATAAGGGCAGGGCTCTTGCCTGTTTAATCACTGCTGTGGTGTAAGTTATGTTATGTGCCATAACATTATCTGGTACACAATAGGCATTCAGTCAGTATTTGTTGGAAGAGTGAATAAATAAACATTCTGACTCTATGGCCTTAGAACCAGGGTTGAACCTGGTTCTCCATCCCACTCCCACCACCAGTCTTACTATAGTAAAATAAGAATTATCCAACCATCAGTCTTTGTACTATAGTGTAAAGATTCTTGGAGAAGTTCAAGGTAAGTAAATTACAAAATGTGTACTTAGTTACTGTGTCAGATTGCATTTTCCAAAAATGATTGTAACAATGTTTTCTATCCCACAACTCTTCCGGCACCTTGCCACTTTCCCATCAAGAGACAGAGTCTAGGTCCCCTTCACTTGAACATGGGCAGGTTTTTGTGACTGCCTCAACTAATAGAGTATGGTGGATGTGATGCTATGTGACTTCCGAGACTAGGTCATAAAAAGCTATATAGCTTCCACCTAGCTCTCTTTTGGAATACTCAACTTGGAACCCTGAGCCACAGAGTAAGAAATACAAGACTGCCATGTTGTGAGGAAGCCCAAGCCAGTCCAAGTGGAGAAAGCACAAGAAAAATTTTGAAACCATGGGAAGAGAAAGAGATGCTGGCCAGCCTTCACCTGCTCCAGCACCCACCTCCCCCTGTTCCAGCTCCAGCCACTGACTGACTAAAACTGCATGACAGAGTGAGTCAGAACCACCCAACTGAGCTGTCCCCAAATTCCTCACCCACAGAATCTGTGAGAGGTAGTAAATGATTGTTTTTCTTTTAAGCCACTGTGTCAGGATGATTTCTTATGCAGCAATAGATAAACTGGGCCAGTTACACACTACTTGGCAAAGTGTAACAGTGAAGTCTGACTTATTTAGGTCCACCTCTCTCAAGCCCCAAATTGTTACATGGTCCTTGAAGACATTAGTCTTTTCTGGCAGGAATCCATACTCAACCTCTCCCCATCCACCTGGGAATTTTCCTCCTGTCAGTACATGAGAATACCAAGCTCCCGCCCTCACAGTTGAAGACCAGAGCCTCATGAATTACTCTGGCCTTGCTGCCTAACCTTGCCTGCTCTTGTCAGATTCCAAGAAACCCCTCACTCTTCAGCAGGGACCCTGTTTTTTCTCTTTGCTTCCAATAACTGTTAAAACTCATTGCTGTTGAGTCGATTCCAACTCATAGCAACCCTACAGGACAGAGCAGAACTACCTCATAGGGTTTCTGAAGGAGTAGCTGGTGGATTCAAACTGCCGACCTTTTGGTTAGCAGCCTAGCTCTTAACTGCTGTGCCACCAGGGCCCCCCAGTAACTGTTAGGAGGCCCAAAAACCTTCTTTCATTGACTCTTGAGAGGTTTCCCATTTCCTTCCTTTTCCTACCATTTACCTCAGTTTTCCATAAGTCTCCAGGTGACAGTAATCCCAATGTCTTCTTTTGTCTTTAATGCTTGATTGATTATAAAAGTGAACACCTATAAATCCTTTATCCATACTGATAAGCATAATATTGAGTTGGTTCTAAGAGGAAAGGGTACATTTATCACAATGAAGAACTATGTATCATAACGACAATTCAGAGTGCATGTTTATACATGTTTAAAGAATACCCATACTTTGGGTAATTCTTTATAATAAAGAATTAAAAGAACTGTTCACACAAATCTCATTTAGTCCTCATGACAACTCTTTGACACTGTTTTTGGTTTGCGATATTAATTTTTATTTACCAAATGAGGAGAATGAGACTCAGAGAGACGAAACGACAAAGGAATGAGCACAGGAAGGAGAGAGCCTGGTCTCCGATGGATCTTTGGATCAAAAAGCATTTTTCTTAAGTGAAATTATTATTTGTCATCCTTATTTAACGTTGTATAATAAATTTGCAAACCCTTGCTTCTCTGACAAATGGAAGGCATGGCTGCTCCTCCAAAACAGAAAAGAAATTAAAGAGAGAACAAGCTCATGTCGGGCATAACGGCGTTGGATGTCTGAGGAGCAGTTCTCCAGAAGTTGAGAACAGAAGGTAAGAAAGTATAGCTCTGAGGTTACCACAGGAGAGAACTCTGACTTCTCCGAAGCAGCTCACAGTGTGAGTGGAGAAAGCCCATCTGGAGACAGAAACCTCATTCATTCATTCGTTTATTTTTATGTTTGTCAATCTCTCTCTCTCTCTCTCTCTTCTAATAGTATTTTATTGAGTTTTCAGTGAAGGTTTACCCAGCAATTTAGGTTCCCACTCAAATATTTCTATACAAGTTGTTCAGTGACATTGGTTACATTCTTCAGAGTGCGTGAATAGTCTTATGATTTTCATTTTAATAGTTCTGTTTCAGAAACCTCATTTAAATCCCAACTCTGTGTCTTCCTAGCTGTATTTGAATGAGTAAGATCTCCAAGGCTGGATTGCTTCATCTGTTAAATAAGACATTAATAATACCTACTTTTAAAAGTACGTAAAGAAGCATTGGAAGACAGTGTTCAAACAAAAACGTATACACAAATTGATAGCAGTACTATACACAAGAGCTAAAAGGTGGAAACAACCCAAGCGTCCATCAACAGATGAAAGGATCAACAAAATGTGGTATACATATGCAGTCGAATATTATTCAGCCATAAACATGAATGAAGTTCTGATACAAGCTACAACATAGATGAACCTTGAAAACATTATGTTAAGTGAAAGGAGCCGGATATAAAAGGTCACATACTGTATTATTCTATTTCTCTGTGTTATCCAGAATTAGGCAAATCCATTGAAATAGAAACCAGATTAGTGGTTTCTAGGGGCTAGGGGGAAGGGAGGAATGGGGAATGATTGCATAATGGGTACCTTGTTTCCTTCTGAAGTGATGAAAATATTCTAAAACTATGGAGTGATGATGGTTGTACAACATTATGAACATTCTAAATACCACTGGATTGTATACCTTAAACTGGTTGAAATGGTGAATTTTATGTGTATTTTACCAAAAAAAAAATAGTAAAAAAAAAAGTATATCAAGCACCTAGCACAATTTCCAGCACTTCACAGGAGTTCAATAAGTGGCATTTATTATTCTTCTTTGACTGATGAACTTTTGTTAAGTTCGCTTGCTCTGTTCCCGGCCCCACAAATGGAAGGGAGCTCCCAATGCTTCTCATTGGCAGACTCAAACTTGTTATCTGGAACCTCCATGACAAGCAGTCTAGGAATTATCCTACTAAAGAAAATGTTAGCAAAGGTCTTATAAATATTATCTAGCACAGAAGGGATTATGCCCACAGGGATGACAATCTCAGGGAATTTACAGCGTAGTGCAGTGGTTTTCAACCCTGATTGTCCCATCAAGGGTAGGCCTGGAGTGGAGCCCAGCATCTGAACTTATAAAATCGCTACAGGTAACTCCAGGGCTGGGAGCTCAGGCCTAGAAAGTGGGCCAAGACAAAAGCATGAAAGGAAAAACTGAGATGGTAAAGAGGAAGTTTATACAAGCTCAAAACAAGCCTGGAGAACTTACAACTTCTCACCGGGGTAAGAATGAGGAGGAAGTTCATCCAGGAAGGTTTGGCAAAGGAGATGGCATCTGTGCCAGGGAGAATGGGAATATGAACTGATAGGGAAGAAGCCATTTTGGGTAGAGAAAACGGGTTGAGCCAAGCCCCGGAGATAGGAGAGCCCGAGCCTGTGTAGGGATCAGTGGATTGACCGCAACATGGGATGGTTGGATAGATAATGACTGAGTCTGGAAGGTAGATTGGGACCAGAACCTGAAAGACTTTGAATTCGTGTCCTCAGGCAGATCATATTTTAGAAGAAGAGCAGTTTTAACAGTGATGCCTGAGCTATTGTTTTAACCACTCCTAAGAAAGGCCCAGTGTAAAGATTCTGCTTGTTACTTATGGGAAGGCTCTTACTTGAAAACTAGCTGCTATCCTCAAAAGGCCCCTGGGAAATCTGTCCCATTAAGTTCTAGCTCTGAGGCATGCAGGCTTCAGGTGATTTACTCTGAAGTCCCAGGGGAGTCTGCAGATGAGCAAAGAGTCTAGCTTAATTAGGAGCAACTGGGTTTGCACCAGAGACTCCCAGTGCCCCCTTCTCAATATTCATCATTCCAGTAGGACCTGAGTCTCATTAAATGGATTTTCCTCCTGAGGAACCATGACTGATGAAGAACAAAGGTAAAATCAATAAGCTTGTCAAGAAAGAGAGTAGAAAGTCAGGTGGTTGGTGCTTTTTTTCAGAAGCTCAGGAGAGAGGAACAAGAGGAATTGTTCATTTCTTGTTTTCCTCCATCCCCAGAGTGATCATCACCAGAAGTTCAGCACACCAATGGTTTCTAGGATATACATAATGCCCTCAGCACACTTCCTCCTTCCTCCATATGTGCCAGGAGCTGTGTTAAATGTTTTACATATGATGTTTTGTTTAACCTTCCTATCAGCTCTGTAATCCTTACTCCCATTTTACTGATGAGGACATTGAAGTTCTGCGAAGAACAAATGTGTCTTTCTTTGGAAAGGAGACAGGAAAGCAAATTCAAATAGAATCCCAAAGCCACCTTATTCAGACGGACCAGGGGTCTCCTTCTCCCCCTCACCACGTCACAAACTGAAAGGACATTAGCAGCAAAACCTGAAACAGATCAACCCAACCATTCCATCACCAACAGATTGCCATTAAAAAGTCAATAAAAGGGAAGGGACAATAGATATCAGAGATTCTGCTTCATTTCCTGGGGTGCTACTGGGGCAGGTATATTTTGCACATGTGCCCCCCTCCCCCGCAATTAGAACTTCTTTAATAGATCAGGCAGCTTCCTACCGATAGGTGCTGGCCAAAAAAGCCATTTAATACTGACAGCCCTGTGTATCACCTGAGTTCAAGTACAGTGAAATTCTCTCCACCAAAGACACTCAGGTCACAAGACATTCTACCTGAGGGCCCTTTCAGGTGGACAGGTGAACCCCTGCCTGACTCAGTTAGGAGCCTGGGTGGTGCAAATGGTTAACACACTCAGCTGTTAACCAAAAGATTCACTATTCAAGTCTACCCAAAGGCACCATGGAAGAAAGGCCTGGCAATCTACTTCCAAAAAATCAGCCATTGAAAATCTTATGGAACACAGTTCTACTCTGACACAAGATCCAGGAATTATTGTGATGGCAACTGGTTTACCTATCTCAACTGGGCTTAATTACAATCAAAACTCTGTTATTGACTTTTATCGCTATGAGAAACAGCCATAAAAAAAATACTTCTAATTATTTTGCAGTACTTCTATTGAATGATTTATGTATTACATCATGCTTAATACCAGAGTTTAGGCAACCAGTTTCCATCTAGAATTCAGGACCAGGAAGCAGTGTGTCTCTCCAGATAAACATGTAAGCACCTCTTTATCCAGCAAGGAGGAAGAAGGTTGTAATCTGATACACTTCACACTTTTCTTGTCAGAAAACTCAGAGCGTGGTTAGGGCTCAAGCCCAGTATTACCTGTTCTGGATTCCTGCTAGAAACTTCTTCCTGCTTCCTGTGTTTCTGCTCTCTTTTTCATTTTGAACTTTATTTTTAGTTTGCTTTCTATGTCTATATGTCATTTTATTACAAATCACCTAAAATCCCTTTTGAAAAGAGATAGGTATAAAATCATAAATAACATCGGAGTGGCTAAGAGAGTGGGCTTGGGAACCAAACATCCTAGGTTCAAATCCCAGCTCCACAGCTTAGGAGTTGTGTGACTGTGGAAGTTCTCTGTGCTTCAGTTTCTTTAGCTGTAAAGTGGAGATAGTATTAATATGTGCCCAAAGGGCTGTTGTAAAAGATTAGATGAATTCATACAGGTAAAGCACTTAGAACAATGTCTGGCATATGAAGTATTCATTTAATAAATGTTAGCTATTACTATTCTTTGTCCATACTGTTGTTGATAGCTGCTGTCAAGTCAGCCCCTGACTCATGACAACCCCCTAAACAATGGGATGAAACGCTGCCCAGTCCTCCACCACCACCATGATTGGTTGCAAACCAGACCATTGTGATCCATACGATTTTCACTGGCTGAATTTTGAGAATAGATTGCCAGGCCTTTCTTCCTAGACCATCTTTAGTCTGGAAGCTTTTCTGAAGTCTGTTCAGCATCATGGCAACTTGCAAACCTCCACTGACAGATGGCTGGTGGCTGCATATGAGGTGCATTGGCCAGGAATCAAACCCCAGTCTCCTGCATGGAAAGCGAGAATTCTACCACTGAACCACCACAGCCCTCCCTTTGTTCCTGGTTACTGCCCTAGGTAAAACTCACTGCTGGCCCTGAACTCTGTCAACCCAGAACCAAAAAATTCCCAAGGCCAACTCTTCAGACAAAGATTGGACTGGACTGTGGGACATAAAATGATACACATCAAGAGTGTGCTTCTTAGGTCAAGTAGATACATGAGACTAAATGGGCAGCTTCTGTCCAGAGGTGAGATGAGAACGCAGAGAGGGTCAGGAGCTGGTTGAATGGACATGGGGAATCAGGGGTGGAAAGGAGGAGTGTGCTGTCACAATACAGGGATCGTAATTAGGGTCACATAACCATGTATGTAGAAGTTTTTGTATGAAAGACTAACTTGAAAAGTAAACTTTCACTTAAACTACAACAGTAAAAAAAAAATGAAAACAAAAAAACTCTCTGCCGGGACTTCACTGTCTGTAGGATGAAGTTCTAGCTCCCTATCACAGCACTCAGTCCGTCTGCGACCTGGCTTCTTCTTGGGCTGTGTCCTCTAGCAACACTGACCACATCCACACAGTTGGCTGCTCTGCTAGGGTGTCCTTGCTAACTCCTACTCACTCTCACTACTTGGTGCTGGGGTTACCTTCTCCAGGAACCCAGCCCATGCTTCCCCCGGGCTGCAGGAGGTGTATCTCATCCTGGCTCCCTTGGTGTCCTAAGTCTGCCTCCATTTCTAATCTACCACTTCCATATCATGTCAAAGTCACTTATGTTGTGTCTCTCATCCAGGATGTGTGTGTATCTCTGGAAATCAGTTGTCTCTGTTGGCAGAGCATCAAAGCACTGAAGCCCTTTGAAAGATTGAATTGTTAGGCTGTGATGAGGGAAGGGTTCTGTCTGAAGTGTGTGTTCTGACTGACCAGGGTGGCACTGGAAGCTGGGGACAGATAGGTTATGACAGTTTAAGGCTCCAGAAGGTTCCACAAACTATATTGGGTCTGCCAGCGCTTGGGGTAAAGTTGGCTTTCCACCAAGGCCTTTGAACTTCCAGGCTGCTGTTACCCAGTTGGCTAAATGACATTCTGCATTTAGCGCTACTAACCCCTGCTTTGGAGGGAGTTAAAGAATAACAGACTCTGGGGGAAATAGAGTTCCCAGATGGTTTTGTTTAATCACCCTTGGAAGCATGGCATTAAGGCCTCTGAGAGGTTTGCCCACATGGCCTCTTTGAGGACCTCTGAAACTGAGTGTAGTCTCTCTCTCTGCATGTGTGTGTGTGTGTGTGTGTGTGTGTGTGTGTGTGTGTGTGTGTTTGAATTGGCCAAACCTTGCCCTGTGCTATCATGGAAATATCTTCATATGAGAATCAAAGGATATCAGACCCAGGGAAAAAGCCAGCATATGGACCAGGGTTTAACTATTCCTTCATCCCATCCCCACTCAAGCCCCAGCTCTTCCACTTCTCTCCACTCAAAGTTCAAGGCCACCTCTCCCAAGACTCCCTATTCCTGCCACAGAGGAAACATTAGCATGCAGGCCTCAGGCCTGGGATGAGGTCCGGGCCTGCACAGGGAAGAAGTAGAACAAGCTGGCTCCCAGACAACAGAGGCTCCTGCCTTCCCCAGTGTCCTCCCCAAGACAGCCCCTTTTGATGCTCTCCCCTTCAGGCAGCCTTTGTGGTGTCTCTGCCTGGTATTCAGATGCAGAAGGCTGAGGTGCTGGATTGGGGATGGGGACAGAGGGCACAGGATGATTCCTCCTCAAGGCAGACCTGCTGGCTTCAGCCAACATGGAAACAAAGTGGAACCTGGAGTCGGGCAGATGTGGTTAGAGCCTGAGCTTTGCCACTTACCGCCCACATTGCCTTTTGGCAGCTGACTTGGCCTGTTTGGGTCTTACTGTACCCATCAGTGAGAACCAGGGCAAGAAGTTCTGCCCCATCTTCTGCACAAAAACTTGTGTCAAACAAAGTCAATGGTGCTTTGTGTGCTGGCACAAATGGTTAAACTCTCTACTAACAGAAAGATTAGGGGTTTGAACCCACCCAGAGGTACCTTGGAAGAAAGGCCCAGCAATCTGCTTCTGAAAGGTCACAGCACAGTTCTACTTTGTACACATGAGGCCCCCATGAATCGGGATTGACTTGAAGGCAATAGGTTATTACAGAGAGAGCTTGTGTTGTGGCTCAGAGCATAGCAGCTCTACAACCAGCCTGCCTGGGTTCAGACCCCAGTAGCCAGCTCTCTGGCCTTGGGTGAGTTACCTAACATCTCTAGACCTCAGTTTCCTCTTCTGTAAAATGGGAATAATAATATTTCCCACCTCACAGGACTATTGCAGAGATTAAATGAGTTGATTTAAATGTTTGCTATTATTGCTGTTGTTGTTCATATGTCCAGCCTGTAAGGAGTTGAAGGCTGTGTCTCTGGCGCTCTGAGAACTAAGTCAACTAATGTTCTCCTGAAGTCTCTCATCCTCCCAATCTCCGCCCTCACCCTCAAAGCCAGTGGCCTCGGGAGAGAAAAGGTGTTTTCAGGAGAGTCAGCTAGACCATTTCTAGGCTGGAAGAGATAGGCCAGCCTGGGAACAGCCTCCAAAGAACAGCAGACCCAGACCTCCTGCACCATTGGCTGGGTCAGGTGAGAGGAAGTAGAAGGCTGGACAAGGCCAGAGCAGAGACCTCCTGGGATGTGAAAGGCAGGAATTTTCTCTGAGCAAAGACTCTCCTCAAATAAAGCTGGAGGGAGCCTTGGTTGCTGAGAGAAGGGGTACAGAATACCCCCTTGTGGGAGGCAGGGGATACACGAGAGGACATTTGCTGGTGCCCTGGTCCAGCCACCACCACCATTACTATCCAACACACAGATTCTTGAGTGTGCTCTTGGTTCTAGAAAACCCTATGGTGCCACAAACTATCTTCAGCTTTGGAAAAAAGGCTCCACTTGACCTATGCCCAGGACTCAGGAAGCCAGCCCTGCCTCCCACCCCAGGAGCTCTGCAGAGAGTGGGTCTGGGAGGAGGCAAGGACATGGGAGCCTGCTACATCCAGGCTAGGTTTTTAAGGCCTGTGGGTGGGTAGCCTGTGCCAGGCTCTCTTCCCTGAGATCAACCATGAAGCCTGGCACAAAGCACATTTCCTGGCATACTGACATCCTCGCACCATCAGCCTCTTTCCTTCCCCCTTTCCCCAGTTCTTCTACCCGCCAATCCTAGCCTGCCAGGAGGGAAGGCATAGAGCCTTGGTACTCTTTAGGGATCGCCTGGTCCAGCCTCCTCATTCAGTAGGTGAGAAGACCAGACTCAACTGGTCTCATGCCAAGATCAGACCTGTCTTGTGCCTGAGTCGACTGAAGCAACTGAATACCTCTCTGGCTTTGGGGCAGGGCTCAGGTCATTTACAGAGAAACCAGAAAAAAAAAAAAAAAAAAAAACTAAACCCATTGCCATCATGTCGACTCTGACTCATAGTGACCCTATAGGGCAGAGTAGAACTGCCCCAAATGGTTTCCAAAGCTGTGATCTTTATGGAAGCAGACTGCCACTTCTTTCTCTGAGGAGTCGCTGGTGTGTTTGATCTACCAAGCTTTCAGTTAGCAGTCAAACTCTTTAACCACTGTACCACCAGAGCTCTTTATTTACAGAGAAGCCACAGACAAAAGTCAAGATCAGCTCAGGAGGCAAGGCATAAAGTCAAAGTCAGTTCAAATGCAGGGCAAAAGATGTCAAGTACAAGTGGAACAACCATTGGTCAGAACTGCTATCTAGACCTAAGGTCGGACGCCACCAGCAGCAAATAGGTGACATTCAGTCAGTCAATAAAACAAATGATTATTGAGCACCTGATAAGTGCCAGGCACTCTTCTAGGTGCTGAGGATGGAGCACAGAAGTGCAAAAATCCCTCCTTCATGGAGCCTACATTCCCCACTGAGGAGATGGTGGAGGCCAACCCCAGTCTGAAAGGCAACACCGTGGTGCAGCGAGGAACTGAACTCTCTTTGGGTTTGACTCTTGTCTGCCTCTTACACTCTGTGGCCTTGGGCAAGCCATGTAACCCTCCATGCCTCAGGTCCCTCATGTGTAAAATGGGAATAATAAGACTAACAGCCTCAGAGGGCTGCTCTAAAGATTGAATCAGTTAAGTAAAATATTAAGAGCAGTGCCTGACACAGAGAAAACACTAAGAATCTAGTTACTATTGTCCTGGATACTGCTCTTAGAAAAACACTGGGAATGTGCAATGCTCATTCTGTGGTGCATTTTAACGAGGCCACCCAGGGCCTGACAGCTTGTATTCCATCAGTGGTGACAAATTGCTACCTGGTTCCAGGTAGCTACCTAATTGTTTTGGGCTCCATCTATCCCTCAGTCCTGGGATGGATGAGGAAGGGATAGCGCAGGTTTGCTTAGGAGCCTTTTGGAGGAGATCTGAGGTCGCCAGCAGAGTCAGGGAAGACGGTTCTGTGTTTGCCACGGAAAGAGATGGCAAGGCAGCCTGATGACAGAGGGTCGTGTGTACACTGTGAGCTCCCTGAAGGGTGGCATCAGAAGGTGTGGTGCCATGATTTATTGAAAGCTGCTCACAAGTTAAACCGAGACTGAAAAGTTCATTACTGACTCATAGATTTTTGGATATCTAACAGTATCGTTTTGATGGAGTTGGGATAGGAAGACCAAAGAAAAGGTAAGTGTCCTGCATATAAAACTCAGGAGGCTTTTACTATTTGCTCTCATTTACCATCCCCAGGGCCCAGTCTGAAATAATATGTGAGTGTCCAACAGCAAAACATGCCCTTTGTCATGTTTACAATATCTGTATTGTCCAATACCGTGGCCACGAGCCACATACGACTATTGAGCACTTGAAATGTGGTCAGTCCAAATTGAGATATGCTGTATGTGTACACGGTGGATTCCAAAGACGTACTATGAAAAAAGTTATGTAAATATCTCTTTAATACTTTTTTTATTGATTACATGTTTAAATGATAATATTTTGCATATATTGGAAATATATTATTAAAATAAATTCCACCTGATTTTTTTTAACGTTTTTAATGTGGCTACTACTAGAAAAGGAGCCCAGGTGGCACAGTGGTTAAAGTGCTCAGCTGCTAACCAAAAGGTTGGTGGTGCGAACCCACCAGCCGCTGTGCGGGAGAAAGATGTGGCAGTCTGCTTCTGTAAAGATTTACAACCTTGGAAACCCTATGGGACAGTTCTACTCTGTCCTATAGGGTCTCTGTGGGTTGGAATCAACTTGATGGCAGCGAGTTTTTTAGTACTACCAGAAAATTTGACGTTACTTATGGCTTGCATTATATTCCTATTGGACAGCACAGTTTAGATAGAGGATGGTGGTCATGGGGCTCTGCTTTTCCCAGCATGAGCCATCCGTGATTGGTCAAATAGCAAGACTTTAGGGTAAAGCAAGCACAGCACCAGGAGACTGCAAATCCAAATTATCGTTTCACCCTGCCATTACGTTGCTGCATGTCCTTGGTAACAATAATAGTAGCATAGACTTCTACAGCATGCTTTTTAAAAGGCCAGGCACTGGTCTAAACATTTTGCACATAGAGACTTTTCACGACTACCCTACGAGATGGTGTATTAGTTTCCTACGGCTGCCATAGCAAAGCCCACAAATTAATTTCTGTTGGCTTAAAACAACAGAAATTAATTGTCCCACAGTTCTGGAGGCTAGCAGTCTAAATTCAGGGTGTTGGCAGAGCTGTGTTCCCTTCAACAGCTCTAGGGAAAGATCTTTTCTTGATCTCTCAGCTTCTGGTAGCCCCAGGCATTCCTTGACTTGCAGCTGAAACATAACTCCACCATCACTTGGCTGTTTTCCCTCTGTGTGTCTCTCTGTATCTCTTCTTCTCTTTTATAAGGACACCACTATGAAGAGATTAAGGCACCCTGGTGGCACAATGGTTAAACAATTGGCTGCTAACTGTAAAGGTTGGTGGCTTGAACCCACCCAGCAGCTCTGCGGGAGAAGACCTGGTGATCTGCTTCTGTAAAGATTACAGCTGAAGAAAAACCATACGGTGAAGTTCTACTCTGTCACATGGGGTCAATATGAGTGAAAATCGACTCTAAGATACCTAACAACAACATGACTGGATTAGGACCCACTCTGCTCTAGTATAATCTTTTGTTAATTAATAACATCTTCAAAGACCATATTTCCAAATAAGGTCATGTTCACAGGTACCAGGGGAGAGAAGGATTGAAGGATACTTATCTAGGAGGTCATCAGAACCACCTGGTGAGTGGAGCCTGACCTGGCTCCTGTCCCCACCATGGACTGGAGTGTTCCCATCTGCAGGCTTGCTTCCCCAAGTCTCTAGACCTACTCATGAACCAAGATGGGGTAATACAAATGATTGAATGAATGAATAATAAATATTATAATCGCCTATATACCTTGGATGTTTCAAACACATTTCAGAAAAGAAAAAGGGAGACTAACCAGTTAACACTCAGGCATTTAAAAATGTATTAGATGTCCCTAACTTCCCTTCAGTTACCCTCAACAAACATGTATGCAATACCCGGTATATGCCAGGCACATGCTAGGGCTGGAGAGGCAGGGGGGATGCAAAGATGACAGATACGAGGTTCCTGCCCTTGAGGATCAAATCCCTCTTACTTGGGCCCCAATTGTGAGAGCTGTGCTTCTCCCTTGTCCCCATGGGGTACCTGAATCTTTGCCTTGCTCCTGCCCTTGTGTCTATGTCTGAGACTCAGCAACCTACCCAGGGACACACAGGTCTTCTAAGATTGAGGTCCTCTCCAACTCTCTTCCCAGAACCCACCACCCCCTACCCTGAACCCATCCAGGGTGTGCCATCTGTCAGATGTCCCTAGAGCCTTTTCCCTGGATCTCACAATTCTGTCTGCCCCTGGACTTAAATCTCCACCTTGTAAGTACTGCTGGGCCCCTCTCACCTGCTGGCTGGGTTACTAGGAAGTATAGACCTGTTGCCATGCCTTGTGAATACTCTGTTCTACCTGCCGTAATGAAAGTTCTGCTGCCCCACCCCCGGCCCCAGGGCTTTTTCCCTCTCAGTTCCCCAGTTGGTACACGGTACTTCCCATTTCCTCATCAGTATACAAGCAAGGGTCTTGCTTGAGTGATCCCTAGGACCTCTTTCAGGTCAAACATTCTAGGATTCTCAAATTTGATTGATGTATCATTGAATGTCAGAGCATGTGCAGAAAGCCCATGCCTTGGCTGTGGTGATCCTAATATTTAGCCTAGTTGTTGTTGTTGTTAGGTGTTGTCAAGTTGATTTCCGACTCATAGCCACCTCATGTGACAGAGTAGAACTGCCCCATACGGTTTTCTTGGCTGCAGTTTTTATGGGAGCAGATCACCAATTCTTTCTTCTGCGGAGCTGCTGGGTGGATTCAAACCACCAGCCTTTCAGTTAGCAGCCCAGCACTTAACCATTGCACCACCAGGGCTCCTTATTTAGCCTAGTAGCCATACAGAATCAATATTCAGCGAAGGCAAAACTGTCAGGCAGGCATCTTTAGTCAATGTACCAGTAAAATATGCTCTGGTTGGTTAATTACGTTGTTGAATAATTTTCTGCTAAATGTTCCATTAATGTTCTCATGTCCCCTAGCGTGCTGGTTAGTGCTTTGTTTCGTTCATTCCTTCATTTTCCTCAGTTCTGTATTTTGAGACATGCCCCATGCCCCACTCTGATTTCCAGAAGGCCTGTAAAAGCAGCTCACCTTTAAAGAGATTAAAACAGGAGAAATACCACTTCAGGACAAATGAGGTCAGGCCTGGTTCTCGGACTGGTTTCATCAAGTTCTGCTCTGTTAGCTGTGCACAGGATGAATTTTGGCTCCCAGCTGGTTGTGGAGGCCTAGACCCAGGGACACTGTGTTTGTGGGCAGATCTCAAGACTCAAGCAGTCACCTTTGCCAAACTCCTCGCAGGTGGGAGGTCCTGAATCCCAGGAATGTCCAAGGCGGAAAAGACTGTAGGTCATGTAGGCCACCTTCTTTATTTACAAAGAAGAAAACTGAGGTCCAGAAGTGTCGACTGCCTTCTCCAAAGTCACACATCTGATTAGTATGTGCTTGTCTATGTTACCTTGGTCATTCTGTCTGAGTCAGAATTTCTTTTCATGGACTTTATGCCACAGATTTGCTCACACACTGGCACAGCGATGTAGAGGTAAGGTTATTCACTGCAGCACTGCATCATAGTGAAAGGAAACAGCCTCAGTGTTCATCCATACAGGACTAAGTAAGTCTTGGTAATCTGCTCAAAGGAATGCTAAGCACCTGTAAGAAAGAATAAGGCAGCTCTCTATGTGCTGATATGGAAAGGTCCCTGAGAGATGTTAAGTGAAGAATTCTAGGTGCAGCCTTAAAAATTTGAATTGGCAAAAGTTGTGTGACAGATATATTTACAGTGACAAAAAAAGAATAGCTGCTGAGCTGCTTATGTACAACCAAACACCTCATGGGATTTGGTTCCTTGGTTTGGAGGTTTAGGGTCATGGTTTCATGGAACATCCCAGTTAATTGGCCTAATAATATTTTTAGTGCTCTGTTCTACCTCCTAGTTCATCGTGTAGTGCCTGGGGTCTTAAACGTTGGTAAGTGGCCATCCAAGGCACAATAATTTGTCTCTATTCACCTGGAGCAACAGAGGAAGAAGGAGGAGAATCAGGAATAGGAGGAAGAAATGGAGTATGTGGCTAATTGCATCCATGAACGACTGCCTCCTTTGTCATGAGACCAGAAGAACTAAATGGTGCCCAGCTACCATTACTGAACATTTTGATCAAAGATTCCATAGAATAATCCTGATCAAAAGGGGAAAAATGCAGAACAGAATTCCAAATTCTCATGGACTTCAGACTTTCTAGAGCCATGGAGGCTCGATAAACCCCTAAAACTATTGCCCTGAGATAATCTTTAAAACTTAAACCAAAAATATTCTCTGAAGTCTTCATAAAACCAAACAATAGTTTAGCTTAACTAGTAAAGAATGTCTGCCTTGAGCATTATGCTCATTTAAGATCTATCTATAAGAGATCAAATTGACAACAGAAACTTGAAAGTTTAGGTAGGAACTTTAGGGAGCCGTGAGTTTATATTAATGGGGGAGGAACAATTCAGAAAAAGAGGGTGAGAATGGTTGTACACTCAAACAATGTAATCAATGTCACTGAATTGTATGTGTAGAAATGCTTGAATTGGTGTATGTTTTGCTGTGTATATCCTGAACAACAACAACAAAATAAATTATTAAAAAAATGCTAAAAATTTTACAACAACAGCAACGAAATAGTAATAGTAATGTTAGCTGCTGAACTGTGTGTGTGGTGTGTTGCCATGAAGCAGGGTGTTATTCAGTTTCCATGTAATTGATTTTTTTTCCTTGCTCTTCCTTGATGGTGTTGTGGTCAGAGAAGATACTTTGTATTATCTCAACCTTTTGGATCTTGTTGAGGATTGGTTTGTGGCCTAAGATGTGGTCTATTCTGGAGAACATTCCACGTGCCCTGGAAAAGTATGTGTACTTTGCAGCTGTTGGGTGTAATGTTCTATATATGTCTATGAGGTCAAGTTGGCTGATTGTGCCCTTTAGGTCTTCTGTATCTTTGTTGAGTTTCTTTATAGATGTTCTGTCCTTTACCAAGAGTGCTGTGTTGAAGTCTCCCACTATTATTGTGGAACTGTCAGTTTCTCTTTTCAGTGCTGTTAGAGTTTGTTTTATGTATTTGGGAGTCCTGTCATTGGGTGCATAGATGTTCATTACAGTTATGTCTTCATGATGGACCATCCCCTTAGTTATCCAAAATATTTTTTAAAAACCATCCGTTGCTGTTGAGTTGATTCTGACTCACGGTGACCCCATGTGTGTCAGAGTGAAACTGCGCTTCATAGGATTTTCAGTTGTTGAATTTTTGGAAGTAGATTGCCAGGCCATTCTTCCAAGGCACCTCTGGGTAGACTCGAACCCCCAACATTTTAGTTAGCAACAGAGCAAGTTAACCATTTACACCACCCAAAATATTTGTTGCTGTGGTGGTGGTGTGCTGGTGAATCAATTCCAACTCATAGTGATCCCATGTGTTACGGAGTAGCACTGCCCCATAGGATTTCCTAGACTGTAATCTTTACCAGAGCATATCACCAGGTCTTTTTTCCCGCAGAGCAGCTGGTGGGTTCAAACTGCCAACCCTTCAGTTAGCAGCCAAGTGCCTTACCCATTGTGCCACCAGGGCTCCTTCCAAAACATTTACCAGATAGAAAAACTGAGCACCTGGCATTTGCAAAATCCCCCTCTATAACCCTGACACCTAACTAAAGCATGGCCTGTCTGAGATCAGGCCAGGGTTTCCAGAGGGTTATCGTTTACAGACCTTGCTGATTTGAAGGAAGGAGGGGATGCTCACTCTTCTCACAGGGGTTTTGCAGACACAGGATTCTATTCCCATGTTCATTTGTGTATGTTGTTATTGTTGTTTGCTGTGGAGTCAATTCTGACTCATGACGACCTCATGTGTGCAGAGTATAACTGCTCCACAGGGTTTTCAAGGCTGTGATCTTTCGGAAGCAGATCACTAGGCCTGTCTTCCCAGGCACCTTTGGGTGGATTCAAACTGCCAACCTTTCAGCTAGTAGTCAAGTGCTTAACAGTTTGTGCCACCAAGGGAACCATTCATCTGTATATAAGTCATAGGAAAAAGCATCAGCGTTAGAGGGAGCATGAGGATGAATTCTTGGAATTCATGAGTATCCTTACATCTTCAGAAGGTTTTACCATTGTTTCCTCTACTCATTGCTTCAAGAAATATTTTCTGAGTGTCTACGATGCTAAGGACACTATTCTTTGTGCTAGAAAGGGTAGCTGTGAAATGGTGAAAGAGAAATATTTCAACATGCTTTGCAGGAAAATCACAGCACCAGAGGAGCAGACTTCTGCAGCAGACATTTTGTAGAACTTTAATCAAGAGAGAGAAACTTTCCCAGTTATCAACTTGCACCAGTCTGTGCTTTAATGCTTAAGATACATTCAGATGATGCAGTTTGGGGGCTTAAGGTGCTAACACTGCATAACTGAAGTCAGGAAGACTGTGGATACTCTGCAAACAAACTAAACATCTGGTGGAGCCCTGGTGGTGCAGTGGTTAAGCGTTTGGCTGCTAACCAAGAAGTCAGCAGTTCTAATCCACCACCTGCTCCTTAGAAACTCTATGGGACTGTTCTACTCTGTCCTATAGGGTCATTATGAGTCAGAATTGACTTGACGGCAACAGGTTTGGTTTGGTTTTAGTCCAGGGGCCTAACTGTTCCAGTGCAGATATGAAAACCAAAAAAAAAATAAAAATTAGTTGCTGCTGAGTCGATTCCGATTCATGGAGACCCCATGTATGTCAGAGTAGAACTGTGCTCCATAAGGTTTTCAGTAGCTGGTTTTTCAGAAGTAGATTGCCAAGGCCTTTCTTCCAAGGGTGCTGCTGGAACAGCGTGGGAAATAGAAAAGGCTGTGCAAATGATGCAGAACCGGGGCACGAAGGAAGAAGAAGATGGCACCTGGTGATTGTAATTAAGATTCTAAGTGGGCAGACCTGGTAGATGCTTACAAAATGATGCCAGGACAAGGCTTATACCACACGTTACGCGGTATTCTCACAGAATCACACAACATCAGAATCAGAGCAGACCTTGGAGAATGTCTCCTTCAAATCCCTCTTCTTACAGTTGGGACAACTGGGAACAGAGAGGCCAAGAAACTTGTGAAGGTGAGACAGTGGTTAAATGGCAGAGCTGTTCTTAGGACCCAGGCCTCCTTTTTCTTGGAACATACAAAAAAAGTTTTCCCAGCCACTTTTTAAACAAAGTCTAGAAAGAGAAAGAAAAAGAATAAAAAAGAGTTTTAAATGGGGGAGCGGGATTAGGGTGGAAGAAGGAGACACAGGAGAAGAGGGAGAGGGAGGCAAGAAGGGAAGGAGGGTAAGTGCTGGGGGGTCAGGATCAGCAGGAGTTCTGCAGAGGATGACGACGAATTTGGAGCTAAATGTCCCCTCACAGTCGGGAGATGGCTCAAGCTCAACATTTGAAGTAACCATGGCTCATTTGCTAAGCGGCAGGAAGGGGCACATTGCTGTTGCCACTTAGCAAACGAGTGGATTGCTGGGGGTGCCGCCACAACTTCTGCAGAAGGGCCAGCAAACCAACCAGACTGCGTCCAGGCCAAGAAACCAGATCCACACACTTCACCCATGTTCCCTGGGCACCAACCTGCCGTAACTCAAAATAAGCCACAAAATAAGCCCCCCAAGGATGACTGTACATTGTCCGTGGTGTGTGAGTTCTAACAGCAGCAGAGCCTCCTGATAGACCGACACCCTCCTGTGATGTGGCACTTTTGGTTTTCCACCAAAGCTCTGACAGAACCTTCTGAAGGCATTGATGAGAGACAGTCCCAGATGGTGCCAGCTTGGCCCTGGGCAGGGGTTACTGCTGAGTCAGCCACTTACTGTTTTCCATTTTCTAAATGTGCCTCTTAGAGTTAAGGGAACTTCTCCTGCCAGAACACCATTTTAAGTACTCTCCCTCACCAGCTCTGGCCTTTTTGGGGACACAAAAGAAGAAAGACCCGGGGAAGTCAGGTTCTGTACCACCTCCACTCTCTTGCGATGAGGAACAAAGCTGCAATCCCCTAAAAGCTACAGCACAGGCTTGAAGGTTGTGACTCCACTCTACACCCATTGGGGATCACGGCTTCTTGGTTCAGTCTTCATTTCTCTCATTTGGAGAGCAAGGAAGCAACTTTCTTTCTGATCTATTTAGACAAGTTAATGTGAACAGGTCCAGGTCCACAGGCGGCACTAATGGTTTGCACTCAACTACTAACCAAAAGGTTGATGATTTGAACCCACGCAGCAGTACTATGGAAGAAAGTTCTGGTGGTCTGCTTCCGTTAAGATTTTTTGTTGTTGTTGTGTGTTGTTGAGTCAATTCCAACTCATAGCAACCCTATAGGACAGAGTAGAACTGCCCCATAGGGTTTCCTAGGCTGTAATCTTTATGGAGTAGATTGCCAGGCCTTTTCTTTCACAAGGCAGCTGGTGGGTTCGAACAGCTGACCTTGCAGTTAGCAGCCCAGCACTTAACCATTGAGCTACCAGAACTCCTTTCATTAAGATTACAGCCAAGTCAACTAAGATGCATCAACTGGTCCCATCCCACTTGGAGCAAAGGAGAATGAAGGAAACCAAAGACACAAGGACAGTATTATTCCAAAAAGACTAAAGGACCACATAAACCAGAGACTCCACCAGCCTGAAATCAGAAGAACAAGATGGTGCTTGGCTACCACCAATGAATGCTCTGACAGCGAACACAACAGAAAGTCCCGGAAGGAGCGGGAGAGAAGTGTGCAGCAGAACTCAGATTCACATAAAAAGACCAAAGTCAATGATCTGACGGAGACTGAAGGAACCTCCAAAACTATGTCCCACAGGTGCTCTGTTAACCGAGAACTGAAACCATTCCTGAGGCCCACTCTTCAGACAAAGATTAGACAGGACTATAAAACAAAAAATACGTGTGAGGGACGTGTTTCTTAGTTCAATCAGATATAAGAGACCAAATGGGCGGCTCCTGTCTGGAGGCAGAATGGGAAGGCAAGAAGGGACAGGAACTGGTTGAATGGACACAGGGAACCCAAGGTGGAAACGGGGAGTGTGCTGTCACATTGTGGGGACTGCAACTAATGTCACAAAACAATATGTGTATAAATTTTTCTATGAGAAATTAACTTAAGCTGTAAACTTTCACCTAAAGCACAA